>NC_090725.1:193242692-193250192 GCF_036898095.1 Palaemon carinicauda
TGGAAATTATAAAATTTATAATATGAAAAGTAAAAACCACAGAAAAAAAATTTATACTTAAAGTTAAATACCTCGAATAAATGTCAAACTGAAACAAATAAGCAAGAAAATTATGATAATTTACCAACACCAATAACCAACATTAATTCCGATGGGAATTTATGTACACTGCGGGGAGAGGAATCCAAAGACTATATTTGGATTTAACCAGTATTAAATTACTGGTAAATACATATGTAAATTACATAGCAAATCTATTAAGAAAATTCAATAGACATCTCTAAGACAGGTTCAGCATTTCGGAAGTCCTCTTTCTGCTTTACATAGCCTTCTTTTTTGGTCGGATATAGATAAAGTATTATCACAATCGGGTGAATTAGCGGGCAAGTAATCATTGATATTTGCTGACAGATAAGGGATTAAATTACTGACATGATACTTACAGTGCTGTCTTGTACGCCCTTTAAATAAAATAGCATGTGTCGTCTCACCAAGGTTATTACTAAATATTTGTTTTACTCTACTCAAAAAGTAATTGTTAACCTTTGTTTTATCATCCTTTATAAGGGCAATATCACCTTCTTTTAAAGTATGATGAGATATCGGGTGATACCTACTCTTTCTATCAATAGTTTGACTCAAAAGTGTGTGCATAAATTCATGGTGATGAATCTCTCAAAAGTTTATCCCTTACCTTTGCTAGATGCTCGAATTTATTGGACACAGGTATACCTGGGACAAAGTCTTTTTCATTGTGTTGTAAATCTGGAATAATGTTCAATGAGGAGAGTTCATACCCTCTTGTCAGTAATTCAGGAGTTATCAGTTCAGGAAGATCCTTAGTTTCACTACCTCGCAGAGATTATTTTGAAGCTGATGGGTCTTCGGTTTACTAAGTGTACAACTTGTTGTACAACAAATTCAAAGTCAAAATAATCGAGGATATTATTCCTTATGCATCCAAAGAGAAGTCTTTTGGTTAATTTTATGCATATCCCTACAAGAGTGCCTAACTGCCTACATCCTTTGAAATAATGCTGAGAAGTCAAAGGTTTTACTCCCTGTTCCTCAAAATATAGCTGCGTGTGAGGATCATTTAAAAATGTAGTTATAATATTAGCACCCACAACTAATTGAGACCCAAGATCGCTTACGCACAGTTGTGGTATATCAAACTCAAAACTATGTAGAGAAAAGGCTCTAAGAAAATCTGAAACCGTAAGCGATTTACAATTTTTTATATTTATGGCACGAGACCAAGTGCAAATAAAACACAGAATCCATACCTAGGTGTTTTTCGTTTCAAGTTTTACTGTGAAAGGTCCCAAATAATCTACAAAGATATTACTAAAAGGTACAGCCGGATGGTCCCTTCCTGAATTCTCTATAACCATGCCAATTTGAATTTATAGGCCATGCATTAAATCTCCTGTAATGAACGCATTATCTTAGAACCTTCTTAACCATTGAAAAATTCTTGGGAATGAAATAATGTCTTCTAAGCTCAGATAATACAGTGTAGCACCCAGAATGAGCTAACCTATGATGAATATCCAGAATGATTAGTTTAGCGAGATGGCTATCCCCAGATAAGAGTAAAGGATATTTCCTTCAATTCTTTAAGAAACTTTCAACCCTTAAAATGCCATCTTCATCAATAAATAAGTTAAACTGTGAAACACTATCAGGTATATTCTTAATAGCATTAGAGCCTTTAGAGAAAAATTCACAAACATCTGGGAAATAAATTTTTTGATCGGTTTGAATCAAACATCTAATGGATGCAGCAAAAAAATTACAGTTCTCTTGAACAAAACCCTGTATCCCAGCCTTTCTTTTCCATTTGTTTATACACATGATACATCTATGATATGTCTCCTAAAATCAGAAAATAGAGAAATGTCCACCAAGTAATTCGTTCCTTTTGACTGAAATTCATTAGAAGTGTTTGTAAAAGATTTTCCTAACAACCTAAAGGAAATGCATCTGGTTACCATGTCTGCTGGATTCTCTTTACCATTAATAAACCAAATTGAACTGGAAAGGTTTCACATACTTTTTGAATATTACATATTCTCTTCATTGCAAAGGTAGAGCAATTATTCATTTTTTTAGATTAATGGAATAAGACTTTAACCATTGCAAAGGACAAGAGGAATCTGAAAACAAGCTGATCTTGGTAATACGTATTGGTTTTATGCAACTGTGGCCAGAAATATTAAAGTAGAGAGCAATGGATTGTTCAATTCCAAGATTAATTGCATGGATTTCCAAAGATGGGATGGACTTACCTTTTAACTGTGTATTAATTATACGAATTTTTGCATTAACAAGAGAAACTTTGCCAGACTAGACATGTAGCAAGTAAATGACACAGCCATATATATCACAACTGGCGTCAGTTGAATATAATTATATGATACTCGCCATCCCTCTGTCCTAAAAACCGAGAAACTTTTACAGGTGGTGATGAATTACACTGCCTACATATATTTTTCCAATCTTTAACCTGTTGATGGTTAAGAGATTGGTTCCAACTCAAACCTTTCTGGCATTGTAAATTATGCATATAGAGCCTACACCTGTTAAACAATGGAAGGTTGAAAACAAACACATCAAACTGTTAGGCTATGGACTTGAGAATTAGTCTTTGTGTTAGCTTCAGGATCAAGGGAGATTGGTTTAGTTTATATTACATCAGAAAGTCTGTTCCATTCTAGGCCATATAAGTTATTTACTTCAGGAGTAAGAATTCCTGCCTGATCATCTATGTCATGCTGTAAGTCAGTTCATTAATCACCAGTTGTTATATATCAAATTGGTACGGTTTAAATATATCTTCTATTTGTTGGTAGCCCCAATACAAGTCATCAGAGTTAGTAGTCGTAATGGCTCCATATATATCAAACCATAAATAAGTCTTTTCTAGTCATCAAGTCTTGCATCATCACTGGAATTTGAATCCAAAATGTGATATAATGAGGCCGTCAAAAGAAGGGGACTGCACCGGAGCCCGAATGAAAGTCTGACATTCTTGTAGGCTACCAACGAATGATCTCCCACACTTACATTTCAAAACAACCTGGATTGATCCTGTTCAATGAGAGCCAACATAATAAAAGCTTTCTTCAAATCAAAAATTAAAATATTCATATCAAATCTAACACTAGGAAAAGCCGAAGAAAGTTTTTGATTAAGGTTAGGCCCTGAGTACATACATTGATTGTGGGATAAAGACAACTTAGTAAATGACTCATGCAAGTTAGAAAGAAATACTATACGATACTTAGTAGTTTACTTACTCATCTTAATAATAAGCATATCCAGGAGAAATGAATAATTAGGATTTTCAGCCTCAAATACATCCAAATCATAAATAGTATCAATGATTCCAGACCCTAATTGTTCCTTTACACAGTGATCTATTAATTGCAAAGCAATCTTCTTAACCTTAAATCTCTTTGAATTAGATCGGAGGATAGCCTTAGAGAGGGATTCATTTCTAGATAGTAGATGGGAAATTTCCCATTCCACAATAAAGGGACAACAATGCGTCCATCGTCTCTCATTTGAATGTGTCTAAAAGTATAGTTGACAAGTGTATTGTATAAAATGGGCAGACTCATCACTATACTTATGCAGATCATAATTCAGAAAAAAAAAATAGCTTTCAGACCCAAGAATTTGATCAGTTGCTTCTTTTGATTTTCTGTCTAGCAGATTACCCTTTTCTGAAAGAAGTTGGTCGACATGTTATGGACTTCATACATATCATCATTACTAGGTACACTACAGGAGGTAAGAAAATAAGAATGACACAGAAAATGGGAGGACTAGAAATTACGTTCAACAACAGACTCCTCACCAATAATGAATTCGAACTTACATGTCCATTACACCTAAAATTTTTAGGTTATTTAAAAGCTTATCAACATTCCCGACAAGCATAATTCTAACGTGTTTCTATGTACAGAGATGGGTTGGTATCACCTAAAACTAAGTCTCTCCCCAAAATACAATGAGAAAAATCCCCACCCAATAGGAACTGTATATCCTCAATACTCTGAGAACGACATTTTAAATTAATTTATCAGCAAATACATAACCTTTGCTCTGCATAATCCCAACTACTTGGCCGAGGAAGGTAAATTTAATTGCAAATCAATAGAGGGCATAACCAGAGCATAAATAAACAAGTTACATCTCCTAGCTTGATAGGTAACTCAACAATGCTAGTGGAATATACCTTATGTCCATTAAATCCTTTGACAGTGACTTTAACATTAGAAGTAATAGTTTTAAATTTATATTTGGTAGCTAACTTACTGGATATAAAAGTATTTTGGGAACCTGATTCTTTAAGACCTCTTATTAAGCTTGTTTTCACCATCTATTGTGAAAGTAAAGGTAGGGACAACTGACCTGTGGTGATACTAGGCAACACGGCAATACCACTACTCACAACATTAGGGGAATCACATTTAGTTTTAGTGTCCTTATTTGGTTTCTGCTGGCAAAGATAATCCATGTGATACCGAGAACAAAAGGAGGGAGCAAGGTCTATGAAGTCTGAATTTACAGGATTTCTTATGGTTAAAATATGCACATTTTATGCAGCCACCATGCAAATCAATAATTCAACTTTAGCAGACGGCGTAGAATACTTAGGGCAATTAAAATGTAAATACTCTTTATCAGTAATACCAGCCTTTGCACAGAAATGGCACATCTTGACATAAGAGGTAGTAGTCTTCACTGCCAATGCATTAATTTTTTCTTTAAATGGTTTTACGTGAACACACTCCTTGTATACTTACCTGCCTGGCTACCTTTTTACTTGCTATGGTCATACCGTTTGCAAGCTATGAAAAAATTATCCATCAATTGTTTTAGTGATGGATGAGTATTGTTTGTGATCTGCACAAAATGAGCCTTGAAACGATCGTCGAGAGCACTCCATGCAAAATACTTGATAATTTCCTCAACATCAATCGTTTTGTTTACGAAAGTGCTCTATTTGATTCTTCAGCTGGATACATAATTGTACCACATTATCCAATAGAGGGGTAGAAGACGAAGATGTCGACATCGATGGCTCTATAGCCGGCATAGGCGGAGGAAATTCCGGCACAACATTTTTCTCTTCTACCCTGGGGCACTTCTTGCCCTCAAACCCAAAGGTTTTCTGGCCGTCAGGGGATGTAGTTGGCTCCTGAGGCACTACTATTTCCTCACTTGCTTCCGGAAAAAGTAGCTTACGCATCCTATCATTAGGTAGGAAAGGTCCCGGAGAGATCTTTTGAAAGCCTCTCACCCAGTTGCGTAAATTATATTGAGCTCTATCCCTAATCTCCGTAAACTTGGGATTTTCAAAATCTTCAGACATTAATGTCCGACATATATTGCAAACCTGTAGGTTCCAATAATGTAGGGATCCGGAAATAATTTTGCAGGTGGCATGAAACCTGCTAGTATTATTTCTGTAAAAATACTTATTCTTGGCCTTGCAGAGGACTGCAGCACAAGGTATCTGGTGTCCCTCCTGTAAAGAAAGGAAACCCAAATGATTATACAATGGATTATCTCCTTGGCAATCAACATGCAAATGTCCTTTACAATAGAGTAGCTTAGGATAGTAAGCTATAAAGGGATAGTAGGAGATACACACTTTTGTACCCCTGCAAGCAAATGCTGTTAACCTCCCCTCAGTATTAACTACATGGAGATTTCTCTATTGAGTAACTCCAAGTAGAAGGGCTCTTACCCCTAGGGGTAGAGAAGTATCAAATCACTGTCCCAAAATAAAGTTAATACTGTGGGGTCAGGATGACTGATTCTCGATCAGAATATTGAAGAAAACTATTCATTTAATATATGAGCAGTACCAGCGGAATGCTCGTACAAGGGTACCCAAGGTATGTCAGAAAATACTACTTTATAATGGTACTGTAGTTTTCTAATTGCAGTAAGTCCATATTGCAATTACTGGCTACTGTACATCATGTATTGTAGTCTAGTCATTATTCTGCCTTCATAGTAGCATACGATAGTACGGTCCACCTAGCATGAAGCCAGCTGGACTATGAAAATAAAGGCATATATTTGTATATCCCCCTCAGCCTATTTGCTGTAGTCTTCCTACTATATTAAAATATATAGTTTCCTGATCAGGGAGACTCAAGGATAAAGGCTCTACCCTTTAAGGGTTAGGAGTGTATTACTCTTGCCTTGAAGTGTTTAATATTGTAGGGTAATCCTAATACTGATTCTAATCAGGATATGGAAGAAATCATATTCACTCAATATAGGATTGGGCTCAGCAAATGCCTGTGTTGGATATCCAAAATATATTGGAAATAACTACTAGTATAAAATATATAGTAGTTTTCTATCTGCAGTATAATCTATACTGCAGATATACTGGCTACCTGTATAACATATATAATAGTTCAACCGGCATGTTGCTGGCATAGCTAGATCTTGCCGGCATACCCGGCATGCTAGCTAGAGAGAGAAAGAGAGATAGCATGGAAAAAAGGTTACTCCTTACTGTGAATGTATACAGTAATTAAGGATGTAAAAGTCTAATTTGACTGCCTTTCTCCAGAAAGAAGGTTCTAATAGAAGGGGAGAATGTACCATTCAGGCTTCCATGCAGCTACAGTACTATTGCCGGCAAGGTACCGCCGATACACTACCGGCCGGCAAGCCTCCAGCAGTACCAGTACAGTCGGCGTGCTGCCAACTGAGTCAGCACTATCTTTGCCGGCCTGGCCAGCAGTACCCCAGCAGTAGAACCTGTAGCAGCAGTCCAAAGGAGGACTGAAGAACCATGGGGACAGAAGGGACTTCTCACTCACGGCCATCATGGCCGCCGGCAGCCGCCATCTACCGGCTGCCGGAACTGCCGGTTGTCGGCAGCACATCAGCTAACGGCAGGGACCATAGCAGCTGTGAGATGATGAGGTTGGCGGCAGTATGCCCTGCCATCAGCCAAAGTCATGGCTAGAGAGGGAGTCTGGCTGGCTCCGACAACCTACCGGCAATGGTAAGGTTGCAAGATGCCGGCCTAAAGAAAGACAATGGCTCAGCAATCAAAAGTGGACAGAGGGGTAGGGAACAGGGTCCTGTAACGAGTGTGAAAGGAACCGGAAAAATTGTCAGTCCTACCACCTGTAAAAGAAACACTGTTTCAGTATTGGCAGAATCCCAGGTGGCAGGAGAGACTCAGTTCTCCATCCCAGAGATTGTCGACACAGTTAAGGGGATGGCGGAACTGCCGCATCCTCTCTACAAAGAAGAAACAGAGTTCCAGTGCCACGTTATCCTAGGCTAAAGAAAATAAAGAAAATCACTCTTTAGCCCAGAGTACTGTGGCACAGGACTAGTCTTTTAGTCGCAAGGAGAGGATGGTATCCTACCATAACTTCGAGTGCGGCTAATGGGGGCTAACCTCCATTGCCGGCCACCTAGCCAGCAGGGGAATGATGGTATCCTACA
>NC_090725.1:193260192-193305192 GCF_036898095.1 Palaemon carinicauda
CAGTATGGCAAATTAGAAAGCCACAATGCTGGTTGTATGTGTGTTGACCATCTAATAAAGAAACGTGCAACAGGCACCCTCCAACTGGAAAAAATTATAGAAAAACTTAACCTTAATCCAAATGACACCCAGGAAGCTAATACAAAAAGGGTAAAACCCAGGGAGCCATACCCAAGGAACCAAATCTTGATTCAAAAACTACAACTAGTGTAGTCAAGCAGAAACCCGTCTCCAACAGAATAAGCAGAAATAATGCCTTACCCAGTGGAAATTTATCTTCTTTGCCGTAACGTTCAATCCTTACATAATTCAGTGGAATATTAATGGTCTTAAAACCCGTTTACATTTAGGGGAAATCCAAAGACTATTGAAAAATTATAACCCTATTGTAATATACTTACAACATACTAATGATACTGTTCCTTCAATAGGAAACTACAATTTAGCATCTCGCTCAATCCCTTCTCCCAATACTTTAGGGACTGCAGTATATGTTCATAATAAAGTAACTTATGATGCTTCAATATTCAACTCATCAGAATTTCAATTATCTGGAGTTAGATTACATCTAAATAACGACACTTTTAATATCTATAATATGTACAATCAACCCTCTTTCAACTATGATATACAAAATCTACCTAAAGTACTCCCAAATATGCAAGAGGATATACTATTACTAGGAGACTTCAACTCCCATAACTCCATATGGGTCACCAATTGTGTTGATGTTGACATAAATGGTTCAAAGGTTGAACAGATGATGAATGATCATAACCTCTGTATATTGAATGAGGCAGAGAGTAGCACTTACTATTCAAAAGCTCATGGAACCTATTCGTCAATAGATTTAACTCTGTGTTCCAATAATATTGTTGATAGGTTCGAATGGAATGTCTTAGACGACCTGTTTACCAGTGATCATTTTCCTATTTTGATTACCATATTAGGACATACACCAACTTGTTCGATTCAACGATATAATACAGATAAAGCTGACTTGGATAAGTTCAAGTTTTACACTAAGCAAGTGCCTCCCTTTGATTACTCCCAAGATCATGATAAAACAAATGATGACATTGTGAATTTTATCACACAAGCGGCTGATAAATCGATACCTCTGACTGGCACCCGACAGTTAAAACATTCAGTCCCATGGTGGTCAGAGACATTAACCCAGCTGATAAACGAAAACCATGCAGTTGGAAGAAAATTAGAAACCCTAAATAAAAGATTCAAACATTTGAGCAATGGTCCCCTAATGTTAGGGAATAAAATAAACAAACTGGTTGACATAGCAATAGAAATTAGTGTGTTGAAACCATATTTTAATAGGGTTTCTGCTAAATTCAGAAAGGAGGTAATTAGAGGCAAGATAATTTCATGGCAAAAATACGTGTCAAGCATATCGGATAATACTTCTGTGCAGAAGGTGTGGCAGAAGTTTAGGAAGATTAATGGCTCTTACAGCAAACCAGCGAGACACGCATTAATGCATAACGGCTCGTTAATACATGATACTCAGACAATCTCCAATATTATCGGCCATAATATTGAAAATATAAGCAGCATTGATAATTTAGATGCCCACTTTCGAGCCATTAAAAGAAGAGAAGAAGCAACACCATTGAACTTTGATACTATGGAGGATATATATTACAATAAAAGATTCACTGAAGAGGAGTTGGAATTTGCCTTATCTAATTGTAAGTCAACAGCCCCGGGTAAAGATAAGATAAATTTCGATATGATTAAAAATCTAGCCCCTTTAGCTAAAGCATATCTATTGGATTTTTACAATCATCTTTGGACCAAACACCTATTTCCAAAGGCATGGAAACATGCAATAGTAATACCAATAGTAAAGGCAGGGAAAGATCCAAGTAATCCAAACAATTACAGACCAATTTCATTAACCAGTTGCATATGTAAATTACTGGAAAAAATGGTAAATTATAGACTAAATTGGTGTTTACGTCGCAATAATATTCTATCAACTTCTCAATTTGGCTCACAATCAGAACGATCTTCTTTGGATTCACTTTCACACTTAGAAAATTATATACGTAGAGGCTTTGAACGAAAACAGATCACAATAGCCATATTTTTTGATATTCAAAAGGCATATGATACAACGTGGAGACACTCGATACTAAAATCCTTACATCAGAATGGTTTTCGAGGACACCTTCCTATTTTTATTAGAAATTTTATTGGTGGAAGAACGTTTCAAACTCGTATTGATAACATTTACTCCGAATCTTTTAATCTTGACAGTGGTGTACCGCAAGGCAGTGTTTTAAGCGGGACTCTTTTTGCATTGGCAATTAACGACATTGTTAATCAAATGCCACAAGGAGTGCAAAGTAGTCTATATGTAGATGACTTTGCAATTTACTATTCCTCCAATAGCCTGCGTCATTTACAAAGGATTCTAAATAGTGCCACTAGAAAAATACTAGCGTGGACCGCATCTGTTGGTTTTAGACTTTCGGCAGAAAAAACTCAAGCCATAATGTTTTATAAAAACAGTAGATGGAAGCAAAACCAAGATATCAATCTAACATTGGGCAACGTACAAATCCAATTTCAAGATAAGGTAAAGTTTTTGGGACTAATTTTTGACACCCATTTGAATTGGAAAGCACATGTATCATACATCAAATCCAAATGTAACAGTGCTCTTAATTTAATGAGGAAATTATCTCACACAACCGGGGGTGCAAGGAGATCAACTTTACTAATGATGTATAAAGCATTAGTATTATCAAGAATTGATTATGGTAGCCCAATTTATGGTTCAGGATCAGAAGCAACTTTGAAATCTTTAGATCCAATACACACTCAAGGCCTGAGAATTTGTAGCGGAGCATTTAGATCATCCCCAAATCTCTCGGTTTTATGTGAAATTGGAGAACCCCCATTGTCTTTGCATCGGGATTTTGTAACAATGCGGAGTGCATTGAAAATTTTATCCACTAATTCTCCAACAAAAAAGCTTTTTAATGAGAGGGACATATTTATAAACAACCATGAACCACCTTTCCCAATTAGGGCAAACAGACTGTTACAATCAACAAACGTTAATGTGAATCTTATCCAACCATCTTTATTTCCCCCACCTTGGATTATGACAAGGACAAGAATCTGTTCTCATCTGTTTTATTTATCAAAAAAATTCACTTATACTCCGAGTCACCACAAGCAAATTACCATAGAACATATTCAGAGAAAAGGTCCTCACTATGCAATATATACTGATGGTTCTAAATCCCCAATGGGTACTGGATGTGCTGCAGTATCTTTAGATGGAACACAACAATTATCGTTGCCAAAAGAATCATCAGTATTTACATCAGAGTTATATGCCATTTTACAAGCAATCAATATGATTAAAACCATTGAAGACAGGAAGAATTTTAAATTTGTCATCTATTCAGATTTTCAAAGTGCCATAGTGGCCCTTAAAAACTATACTCATAGGAACCACTTGATCCTAAGAATTAAAGACCTTATAAGTAAATTATCTTCTCAGTGTGTAAGTGTCGAGTTATGCTGGATACCGGCTCATGTTGGAGTTGTTGGTAATGAAAAGGCGGATGCTGCTGCTAAAGAAGCCATTAAATTACCACAACAAAACATTGACCTCCCAGTTGGAGATTTGATTACATTATTAAGGCATTTTATATTGGAAAAATGGCAGATGTTTGGAATAATGTGCCAGAAAATAATAAATTAAGGCAAATTAAACAGAAGGTTGCTCCTTGGGATTCCTCGACACAAAAGAACAAGAGAACAGAAGTAATTTTAACCAGATTACGACGAATTGGGCACTCGAGATTAACCCATGAATTTTTAATGAGTACACCTCACGGCACTGTTCCAATGTGCAGTGAGTGTGATACTTTTTTATCTATTAAACATATATTTTCGGTTTGTAAAGTTTTCCAGCGAGAGAGAGAGAGAGAGATATGTTTTGGTCAGAAAACTTTTTCTAAAATTTTAACAGAATCAAGTAATTTTTCTGTTTTTAGAATTTTAACCTTTTTAAGGAATTCACGTATTATTGATAGAATCTAAATTTTTACCTAAGTTTTTTTTTTACTAATTCATTTTAAATTACATAGATTTAATATATTGTTAATTATTTTCATCACTCAGATTTCATTATATATATATATATATATATATATATATATATATATATATATATATATATATATTATAATATATATATATATATATATATATATATATATATATATATATCTTTTTTCATTTATTTATTCTTTTTTCATTTATTTATTTTTTTTCCTTATCAATTGAATATTTGATAATCTTATATTTCTTTATATCCCGTTTTTTTTTCGGGCCAGCCCTGTGAGAGTCAAGCTTGACTCATTGGGCTGGTAAAACTCCTTCTTTTAATAATAATAATAATAATACAACAGAAAGTGGGCACAATATAGCGTAGAGACATTTTTAGATTTGGCAAGAAGTCCATTTTAATCAATGCCAAATAATATGAAGATAGAAGAAAATGTAATGATAGATATCAAGCTACATTTGAATTTCAATTATAGTAGAGGGGTTATTTTTAACAAATATCTTTATGAATTTAATAAAGGAGAAATATTAGATATGTGCCATAGAGAAATATGAAAGGTTCATAAGATTCCAAGAACCATGATTATTTTAACATTTCAAGACAATAACGTACCCTCTCCGTGTATATATTGCAAATGAGAGTATTCCAGGTAGTGTCTATAAACAGAACCCTTTAAAGTGCTATAATTGTTATAAATTTGGACATCCATCAAGAGTATGCAAAAATGTAAAGATCTGCAAAAATTGTTCGGATCCTTAGCATGGACCATGCACTTCTATTTTAAAGTCCACTAATTGTAGCCAGAATCATATAGCTACTAATAAGAAATGTCCTCAGTATGAAATAGAAGCTACTGCTGTTCAGAAGTCAGATGCAAAGCATTTCAGTGTAGGATATTCTAGGTACCTTCTAAGAAAAAGCAAAAGTGATGCCATGGCCCTACAATCTAAGGATGCAGAACATACAGAAAAACTTACAACACCATGAAGACCAGGTAATGTAAAGCATCCTATTGCTAAATTACCTCCCAAGGCTATTAACATGCCTCATACTTTAAATTCGTTGCCACCCATCAAAAGGCACCATCTCCTTCCTCTAGACCTGCCACACCTTGTATGAAAAGCTCAAGGCTTTCATCTCGGTTAGCATTATACCAAATTTAGGAGAAGAATCCCTTGCTAGAGAGCTATTTTAATGCAGCTGCTATAATGGAGGTGCATAATCCTAATGGCTCTCCATCTTTCAATCGAAAAAGAGGGAGACCACCATCCCTCTCCCCTCCAACGAGTAATGCAAATTGCAAATAGGCACAATATTTTATCTGAAAAAGATGAAGAACCTTCAACAAACTTCAATCAATCAAAAATTAAAGTTGAGGTTCACCATCCCCTTCAAGAATTAGGTAAAAAGAACATTGAAAAGGCAAATGTAAAACCTAATATATCAATACCCTCTCTAAAGAGCCCTACAGGAAATAATGTTACATTAAAAACTGCCAATGAGAAGACCTCATCCAAGATATCTTCCAGAAATAATCGATAGTTTTTCCTCCTCTGCAATGGAATTGTCAGAGTTTAAGGGCCAAATATGATGAATTAGAGCTCCTCATTCATTAGCACTCCCCCATACTTATATGTCTACAGGAGACCAAGTTTGATGCTAATAATCCATGTCTTCTGGAATATGTTGGCTATAGGACACCATATAATAAACAAATAGGAATCCATTGTGAAAGTCTTACATACGTTCGCCGAGATATTCCCCAAATAATTTTACCCATTTGTATCTCTGCAGGCAGTGGTTGCACAATTTGATACAGGGAGATAATACACAATTTGCCCTCTTTATTTGCCTCCTAATGACAACATCTTGTATAATTTATTAGAAGTGATTCAACAACTCCCTCAACCTTTTCTATTGTTTGGGGATTTTAATAGTAGACATCCTTTATGGGGCAATGTTTTAGCAAACACAAGGAGCAACATTATATCCTCAATAGTGGAAAAAGAAGACGTTGGACTACTTAATACCGGAGAGCCCATGGACTTTCATGTTCAGGCAGGTACTTTGTTGTGCATTGACCTATCAATTGCAAGCTCTAATTGTCTTCTCAATTTTGATTGGCAGACATTAGATGATTGGCATACAAGTGATTATGCACCAATCATAAACACCAACAATGGTCCACCTTTACAGAGATCTCCACGGATAAATTTTGGGAAGGTTTACTGAGGTAATTTCATGAGCTAAGCAAAATTGAAGGGAATGCAGAACAGTTTGAAATTGTTGATGATGTCATAGACTTATTGAATGGAACCCTTCATAAGCAGGAGTCAATCAAATTCCCAAAAAAGGAGGGTTATTCAAATGATGACCAGTCCCCTGATGGTTCCAGAACCAACTGCTCTGCACAGAGCCACAAGGAGGTCTTTTAACTCGATTGCGCAGATGCCGTACTAAGGAGAATTTAGTTATATATAAGAAATTTAGAGACCAATTCCGTCATGGCATGAAAGAAGCTAGGCACCAGTCTTGGTGTCTTTTTTTTTCCTCCATTAACAGTAGAACACCACCATCTTCTTTGTGGAGGAAAGTAGAAAAGATAACACGCAAATTAACTCCCAACCCACCACCAGTGTTAAAGGTGTATGGACAGTATGTGGCTGGAGAAACTGAGGTTAGCAATGCCCTGGCTAATCATTTCTGGCTAATCATGCAAGTGTGAAGCAGCTCCTGGTCACCAGTTTAGAAGTATTCAAGAAAAGAAAATTTTAGATTTTGCAACAGGAAGGGAAGACTTACAATTCTCCTTTTACTGAAAGAGAATTTGATTCCGCACTTGGTTTGTGTAATGATCAGCCCCTGTGCCCTATAGAATTCCATATGCAGTGATTAAACATGTACCTGGTAATACCAAGTTATTTCTTTTAAGCCTTATTAATAAAATATGGTATGATCATAGTTATCCAAGTGTTTGGGAACTAGCCATTATTTTAGCCTTTTTAAAACCCGTTAAGGATGTTTTTAGCAGCAAACTATCGACCAATTGCATTAACATTTTGCTTATGTAAGATCATGGAGAAAAGGGTCAATATAATGGTGATGTGGTACCTGGAAAAAAAGGGTATTTTATCACGTATCCAGTGTGGATCTAGAAAAATGCACTCGACTCATGTGTTGACACAAATGAAATCTTCCATTTGTGTAGCCCTTGCTTTTTTTTTTTTTTTTTTTTTTTTTTTTTTTTAACCTTGAAAAGGCATATGATACTGCATGGAGATATGGTATACTTAAAACCATTCATGAATTGGGATTAAGAGGAGAGCTACCATTGTTCATTCAATCATTTGTTTCACAGAGATTTCTTCATGTGAGAGTGGGGAAAACACTATCAGAGAGGAAATGTCAGAAAGAAAGAGTTCCTCAGGGTAGTATGCTAAGTGTAACCCTATTTGCACTAGCCATCAATGGGATATCCTGGATATCTTCCGTCATTTTCAGATATTCTCAACATTATTTGTAGATGATCTCTCCATATATGTTGGATCTAGAATGTCGATGATTGAGAGAAATCTACAACTCTCAATTGGCAAAATTATTCACTGGGCTGTTATGAATGGATTTAAGTTTTCAACAAGCAAAACTACAGTTGTCCATTTTTTGTCGTATTCGGGATGTACATCCAGACCCGGATATATACATCAAAGGTTAACGGATCCCATGTGTAAGTGAGGCTAAATTTTTAATATAGATATTTGATTTAAAGCTTACATGGGTTCCTCACTCGAAAGCTTTAAAAGTAAAGTGTCTAGAGGCTCTGAATCTTTAAAAGTTTTGTCCCATACATCAAGGGGGCCAGACCGTAAAACTATTTTAAAGTTCTACAAGTCCTTGATTTCTTTTCAAAAATTAGTTATGGGTGTGAAATATACTCCTTAGCCACTCCAAGTCGATTAAAGATTTTAGATTCTATACACCATACTGGTATCAGATTGATCATAGGAGCCTTTAGAACTTTGTCTATCCAAAGCCTCCTTGTTGATGCTGGAGAGTTATCTTCAGACCTTTACCGAAAGTCTTCTATAGTTCGGTATTTGCAATGACTCCCTAATTCATTAGCCTTTCACACTGCAAGCTTTGTAAGGCATTCAACATACTTTGAGTGGCACCCAAAATCTCCTCAACCTTAAGGTTTCCGTGTGGAACAGTTATTAAGCAGTCTTGTTATAATTAGAATTAAGTTGCTTCCATTTAAGATATCATCAACTTACCAGAGATATCTGTTTGTAAATATTTTATTGGTATTAAAAAGAATATGACTGACTTGGAAGCCAGGTATTTTTTTTTATTGAATATGTTGCAGAACATAGGGAATCAACTTTAATATATATTGTTGGCTCCAAATCTGATGCTTTTGGAGTATTTAGTAACCGTTTTAATTGTAAAGGTGCATTTTTTTCTAACAGCTTCCATATTTACTGCCGAACTGTATGGCATAGTAACCACTAGTGGAGTAGTTTGTGTCATATCAGGATAATGTTGGGGTGAGGAGGTCTACAATCTACTTATTGCTATAGTCTATTGATACTTGAATTACGTTACTAATCAACATTCCAACAACAGCAGCTACTTTATTCTACTGCTGCTATCTTTTGCATATTAATTATTAATGAATTAGGTTAGCAATATTTGCCTGAGCATTAACGGTTATCTAATAGGATTTAGGCAATGATACAATATTTGGCAGGTTGTATCAAGAATCCATATATAACTTCTCCCGTCACCACCTAAAAAGAGAAATGATTTCCTTATTTTCTCAGTGTCATGGGGACACTAGAGGCATCTGACGAACGATGTCCTGTGAGTGTTTGTAATTTTTTTTAATCTAACAAGAAGTTATTGGAGATGAAACAGGTTAAGTGATGTTCAAATAGCATCTCTTATATGTATGCTGGTGATTATATATATATATATCTATATATATATATATATATATATATATATATATATATATATATATATATATGTAATGTCAACTTTTAAACGTAAGCCTACTACTCATGTTAGTACTACTTCATTATATCCTAGAATTTAGTGGTTCCTGTCCTGTTGTTATATGGCACAGAACCATGTGTATTAAAATGAATAAATACACATACATATATATATACCAATATATATATATATATATATATATATATATATATATATATATATATATATATATATATATGTTACAACCTATTCCAGGTTGTAATGCAGGTTCTTTCAAGATATTTACATTCTCAAGGATTGCAGTCGGTAAAAGTAAGTCAGTGATAAGGAAACCCGAAAACAGAGACCCAGGAAAACTTAACAATATTTATTATAAACTAGAACAAAGACTTAAATCAACCTTGTGAGATTAAATAAACTTAATTGTACAGAATATTAAAGAGAATAAATAACTGGTTCTCGGGAACTCACAAGAAAAACCTAAAGCTATTGCACTAAGCCCTAAACATGAGAAAATTCCAAGAGGAAAAAAAAAAAACACTTTATAATAACAAGGTGGATCCAAATACGGCTAGCCAAAATCAGTAACCTAATAATAAAAAGGTAGAAGGAAGTAGGAGATGAAAACAATGAAAACCTTAATATTTCTACTAAGCAATACAGAATTAAACATAGTTACACAACATATAACAATAAAACTCGTACATATAGAAATAGACAATTAATAATATACACAACTTCACCTCAAGTGAAGTACAGAAGAGTTGAATACAGGGCCGTTCTTAATTCATCAAGCCGCTAAACGGAAGGGTAAAACCATAGATTAAGGGAGCCATAGATGCGTCATCTCTGCCTCTCCATATGGCGTTTTTGTCACACCATACACAGCAGCGCCATCTGGTTTTAGTTGCGGTGACTTGATGACCAAACCTTGTTCATTTCAGGAATAAAAGTATATGAGGTTGTTGGGAGATCAATTAGTGCATTAGTATTGTAGGTTATATTATGGGTGAATCATGTTTAATTTTAGTTAATAAACTGTTTATATATATATATATATATATATATATATATATATATATATATATATATATATATATATATATACATGTGTGTGTGTATATATATATATATATATATATATATATATATATATATATATATATATATATATATATATTATATATATTTGTGCGTGTGTTTGTGTGTGCGCATATATTTTCAGTGTTATTTCCTTTATTTAGAAACAGTTTTTATCAAAGACTTTTTTTAGGATACGTGTAAAGAAAATTTTTAGGTTAAACACGTAACAATTTCTTGTCATTTTTTTTAATTCAACCATAGAAAAAAAATTACATTATTTTTCTTTTATGTACCAAGGGCTGAATATATAATTTGTGGATAAACAAGTTGCTAACAACAGCAATGTAATGACGTTTTATTTTATTAACGGTTTTATTGAGCCTAATTACTGTACCTGATACAATTAAAAAGTTTAATATCACCAGTGCTAGTAAATTTAGGGAGATTACTAGATAATAGCATAGATTAAGGGAGCCCTTAATCTATGATAATAGTATATGACACACTGCCAATTAAGTCCCGGTATAATTCACTTCATACCAAGAAAACCTGGACTGGAACCACAGACACTAGGAAACTGAAACATTTTTGCTGGGATTTAATTTTTACTAGTACATCATTTACCAGGATGGAAGTTATTTTATAGATTGTGTGTTTGCCAAGGATCTTCAAAACCACCAATATTTAGCTATGCTTCACGCTTTCCATTAGTTTTTTTTTATTTGTCACGTATCAAACCAGTTTCCACGGATAATCAAACTTCTTAAAATAATACATCTATGATCAAACACAGCTGCTGCTTGAGCCGGCCGTTATGACCGCAATAGAACATAGATGGCGCTGCATGTGTGGTGTGACACCTTGTCATAATGTAGTGACGCATCTATGGCTCCCTTAATCTATGGTAAAACTGTACGCCAGGCAATCCACTTCCCTATACAAGAGGAACGATAATTTGTCTTACCTGGCGTCAGCCTCCCTACTTACCACCTCACGAGCCAGTTTGCTCTCACACTCGTACACAGCTGGACTGGAGGAATACGGCCAGTAAAATCAAGGTTCAGTGTCGGAAAACAGCGTCGACACAATTCCCGTACAAATCCTCCGACGGGAACAAGTGGCAGAAAACTATCGTCGCAAATGACTGAGTATCTGCTAAACACTCAACAGAAGTGCGGAAGTAATAGCCAAAGTCGTCCTCCAAGTCACAATAAATGCTGAGACGGGAAATAGTGTCGGTGAGAGCTTGTCAAGGCCCGAACTGCCTTCACCGGTCGACCGTGTCCACTCATCACCTTCCCAGCGTTCATCAACACTCACAGCAAAAAGAATAACAATCGTTAAAACGATAGTCCACTAATACACAAAGGAGGAGGAGGAGGCGCAAAAACACTATTAAACAATCGGAGAGCCACTTAACTTACATCAACACCATAGTAAACAAACAACAAAAATACTTTAACTTAAAAGAAAACAAGTCTGATTTAAATAAAACAAAGAAATAATTTTACGTTAACCTAATATATATATATGTATATATATATATATATATATATATATATATATATATATATATATATATATATATATATATATATATATATATATATATATGTATAAGGGATTTTGATGAAGGAAAAATCTATTTTTGGGTGAGATAGCCATGTGGTCCTGATGGAAGTTCCCTTCGGCTGCTTCCTACTGTATAATATTTCTGCGAGTGATTACCGTCAGGTATCACAGGGTTCCCTTCCCCGGAACGACTATCCGTAGATATCGTGTATAATCAGGGACGTACCCTAAGATAATCATAGATATATGCACCCCTAATAGACTTCACCCAGTCTAGTCCTTTCGGTGCTCCCATACGTCTCTGGCGCTTCATTACACATAGCAGCGGAACTACTGTGAAAAAGAAGCATCCCACAAGGAATTGTGGGGGCGGGGGTTCAGGCGTAGTAACAGGTGGGCCATCAGGACGACATGGCTATCTCACCCAAAAATAGATTTTTCCTACATCAAAATCCCTTTTTTGGGCTCTAGCCATGTCGTCCTCATGGAAGTGTACCAGTTAATTCCCTATTACTCGGTAGGTGGCCTCGAATAAAGGTTCCCATACCGAAATGCATTAACCGTATTATTCCGTCAAAGCATATTAAAGCTGCATTTGAAAATTATGATGGCCTGTTAAGGAGGTAGATCAGGTCCAGATCATCACCTTCCACCATGGGGAAGACATTCAATATTAATGGCGAGATGTCAAACAGCTAAAACCGTAGTAAGCTCAGTGAGTAAAAGGTATGGAACAAATACTCGTCATATATAAAAATTTAGCATGTTCAGGAAGGATAAAAAATTAAATTGGCACACTAATTTTATTGCCACTAAAATGAAATTAGGGCTAGAAATAAAAGGCATGCATAAATTTACAGTCTTTTTATTCAAAAAAATTAGAGCAAAGAATAATTACAATTAATATAATAAGCATAAAGATCAGGTTGTTGTACCCAACAATACATCCCCAATATACCTGTACACAAGTTGTCATGAGGGAAAAAATTTTAAAAACCTGTCATGAAACATTGGAAGGAGCTTATGACAAAATAAAAAAAATAAGAATAATAAATATGTAGTCTTATAAATAAACACATAATTTGAACTATAGTCTAACCGATACTAAGGTAGATATACTATAGTTAAACAGGTACATATATCAATCAGAGAAACAATAGTGAATCCTGAAAATAAAAAAAAATTTTTAATAATCCTGAAACAAAAACCCATAGTTTACTCATTAAAATAAATAAGCTGGAAGAATGCCCAGGGACGCACTTGAGGGCTACGTCTATGCGGCGGGTTTGATAACACTACCCGCGGCCACCACTAAACAGATTTTGAGCAAAGTGAAAAATCTATTTTTGGGTGAAATAGCCATGTCGCCCTGATGGAAGGTTCCTGTCGGTAGCTTTCTAAGGGATATTTGCTACAGTGATACTCGCAGAGAATTAACCATAGGTCTCCAGAATTCTAACTCTTGGCACGAGTATCCTTAATATATCTTTAAGGATATCACATGATATCAAGGGACGTGTTTTTTGATACGACATAAATCTTCACCACGAAGAGATTTAACTCTTTGAGAGGGAAGAGTGGCGAACGAAAGGGGAGCCGTTATCAAGGTACCTGGTGGACGCCCTCCCTGTACTACTACGGACCATTATTCCTAGTTGCATGTAAGCAGGAATAGCCGCAGATAGAGTAGTTTCGGGTGAGGTCATTTTAAGAAAGAAGGGTGGGTCCATGGGGACGACATGGCTATCTCACCCAAAAATAGATTTTTCACTTTGCTCAAAATCCGTTTTTTGGGCTCGGCCATGTTGTCCTGATGGAAGCTTATCAGATAATTAACTTGAAAGTACTATATCTGTGGGTTTGTATAAGTGCCTTTACTTTGAATGAGTTCCTTATATGGTCTCCTAGACCCTTATATATGACATTACCATTGTTTGTCATATCCACTAAGTTTGGAACTAGCTTAGGGCTTCCTGCCCCCTGCAGGGATATTGTCGACTTCGACTATAAGGATTCAAAGTTTGTATTTCCTTAAGGAAATTAGGGAAAGTTTCTAGAGATTACCTAATTGTACTTTGGAAATCATTACCATCAAGATATCTATTTGAGGAAAAATAGAAAAACTCTGGAATCTTTTATTGTAATACTGAGGATAAAAGAAGACGCAGATGCATTTTTCTTTTTATTTTTATAAGCAAAATAGAATAATAATTTATCATGAGAAGGAATCTAGCCTTGCATATGTAAACATCATGGTTATATATATATTTTTGACCTCTAAGGGAAGAATATACATATATTAATTCATTTGTTAAAATGCCACTCAATAACTGTGAAGCTAATTTTGCTTAATCTCACTTAGATGTTGGATATGCTTCAACACTTGTGTTCAAATGTTCACACGGCACTGGTGTTTTTGGTTAGATTCTGCTCCTGTATAGAACAGTTCATTATTCACCATAGTGATTTTCACTAGAAGGTATTACACTTGAGGGTGTTAACACCTATTCACCCGATACACTGTTGAGTCCCAAAACAGTCCACTGTTCATCGCAGCACTAGACGACAGATTTAACCCTGGATAGGTACGCTCCTCGGACACCCTTTTAAGGGTATACTCGGACGCGAACAACCCCGACGCCAAAAAAAATTCTTGAAAAATCAGTTTTTGCAGTAACCTCCTTTTTTCTTTTGCCAAAAAAAACTTCAATGAATGCTTAAAACAACTGTAAAATTAAATACTACTCATCTGCAGAAAAACTATTTATTATAAATATTTTAAAAAATTAAGTAGAAAAAAAAGACGACATAAAAATTCATAAAAAAAAGTTTATACATATATACACAAATCCTTTTAGGAATTGATTCTTGAATGTTTAGGACACATCTTGATGTATTTTGGATGAAGTCAGACCCATGGAGGTGAAGATCTGAAATGAGAAAAAAAGAGTAACTTTTTTTGGCCAAATAAATTTGTCCAAATTTCATGAATTTTTTTGGGTACCCAAATGAAATAGGAAGTGGCTAATTTTTTTAGGGAATAGACATATGTTATCCTAAAATAGAAATATGTAAAAAAATCTTCATTATTTTGTAAATTACATTTATATCAAGAGGCCATATCTAAAGGTAATTTTTTGAGTACTTAGAAATTTCGTAAAAAAAATACATATATTTAATATATAATATGATATTTATGCAGGTAAAAATATACCAAAATATCACAAATTCTATAGGGAACAAGAATATATATAGATAGGGCAGCTTACGCTTCGGATATGTCCACAAAATGGCCGCCAACCACACTGACTCAGACTCCCTAATCTGCCACTTGAAATGTAGGAAGGGTATGTCAATTTCAATGTGTTATTTACTAATCTAATTATTATTGGATATGCATAAAAATTGTATAGTGGGTTGCTGGATAATTGTCGATTATTTTACGACTATAAAATTGAAATTCTGACCCAAAAAAAATTTTTGAAGGGAAATAAAATCGAAAAAAAAAAATGTAAAACAATATAATATTTTAGCTAAAAAAATTTTATGATATTCAATCAAAAAAAAAGTAAACAAAATTTTCCGACAAATAAACATCTAGAGGAATCATTACTCTGTGATAGTTCCTTAGTACGTAGTAATTTTGAAAGAATTGGGAAAAAACGAAAAAATGGCAATCACCGGAAAATCGAACACATACCTATATATACGCAATATCTGGCTAAAAAAAAGATAGGCATGGGTAGCCAGATCATCTAGAAACACTTTCCAACACTATAAAAATATAAGTTTTGCGACACTACTTGCCAATTCCTTACGGTAACATGACTAAGCGAGAAAATGCAAAACAAATAAAAAGGGGCACTCGCGGAAAAATGGCTAACATTCTAATATACAGCATTTCAGAAAAAAAAAATTCAGCCACGTGCTAGGCAAACCATCAAGGCACATTTTCCGACAAATAAACATCTAAATGAATCATTACTCTGTGATAGTTCCTTAGTACGTAGTAATTTTGAAAGAAATGGGAAAAAACGAAAAAATGGCAATCACAGGAAAATCGAACACATACCTATACATACGCCATATCTGGCTAAAAAAAAAAAAGATAGGCATGGGTAGCCAGATCATCTAGAAACACTTTCCAACACTATAAAATTATAAGTTTTGCGACACTACTTGCCAATTCCTTACGGTAACATGACTAAGCAAAAAAATGCAAAACAAATAAAAAGGGGCACTCTTGGAAAAATGGCCATTCTAATATACGGCATTTCAGAAAAAAAAAAATTTCAGCCACGTGCTAGGCAAACCATCAAGGCACATTTTCCGACAAATAAACATATAAATGAATCATTACTCTGTGATAGTTCCTTAGTACGTAGTAATTTTGAAAGAAATGGGAAAAAACAAAAAAATGGCAATCACAGGAAAATCGAACACATACTTATATATACGCCATATCTGGCTAAAAAAAAAATAGGCATGGGTAGCCAGATCGTCTAGAAACACTTTCCAACACTATAAAAATATAAGTTTTGCGACACTACTTGCCAATTCCTTACGGTAACATGACTAAGCAAAAAAATGCAAAACAAATAAAAAGGGGCACTCGCGGAAAAATGCCCAACATTCTAATATAAGGCATCTCAGATAAAAAAAAAGACATGCACGTGTTAGCCCAACCATCAAGGCACACTTTCTAACACATAAACATGAAAAAAAATCAATAATATACGGCAATTCCTTACTACGTAGTAAATTTTTACAAATATTGAAAAAAAACAGAAATTGGCAACCGCAGTTAAATACCCAATATACCAATAACTACGTCGTATCTGACAAAAACAAAATCACGCATGGGTAGCCAGATCATCTAGACACACTTTCCAACACTAAAAAAGCAAAAGTTTTACAACACTATTTCGCAATATCTTACGGAAAAATGACTTGGCAAAAAAATGAAAAAAAAATGAAAAAGGGGTACTCGCGGTAAAATGCCCGACATTCTAATATACGGCATCTCAGATAAAAAAAAAGACATGCACGTGTTAGCCCAACCATCAAGGCACACTTTCTAACACATAAACATGAAAAAAAAATGAATAATATACGGCAATTCCTTACTACGTAGTAATTTTTACAAATATTGAAAAAAAACAGAAATTGGTAACCGCAGTTAAATACCCAATATACCAATAACTACGTCGTATCTGACAAAAACAAAGTCATGCATGGGTAGCCAGATCATCTAGACACACTTTCCAACACTAAACAAGCAAAAGTTTTACGACACTATTTGGCAATATCTTACGGAAAAATGACTTGGCAAAAAAATGAAAAAAAATGAAAAAGGGGCACTCGCGGTAAAATGGTCCTCGTGGTGATGAACGACATTTTAACTAAAAAAAAAATCATGCACATGGTAGCCAAACAATCCACCAAGACTTTCCACAACTGATAACCTATACAAGTTGCACCATTCTACAACAATTTCATAATACGTAATAACTTTGATAATTATGCAAACTACCTTAGAAGGGTAAACTCAGTCGCGCTCGACCCCGACGCGTCTCAGAAATTGGGGAAGGAGTACAGCTACAGCAATGCACATCTGGACACTACTAGAGCGTGTAGGGAGACACCTCCTGCAGGTCGATCACCCACAAATTCAGTCACGGGGGTGAGTCACGTGAGAAAAACCTGTTTTTTTTTGACGCTCGGGGTCGCGAACGACCCATCGTACCTATCCAGGGTTAATGACACTACCTACTGCCACCACAAAGTGTTTTATCTCGTGCACTTGCTTCGCATAATGTTTATAGAAGACTGGATGATTTCCACCCTTTGTATGAGCGGAGCCTCTCAAAGTCCATTTGTTGAAAGAAATTCAATGAAGAAGCAACATTTCATGGATCGTGACCTGCGGGTGTGCTGTCAGGATCCGCTCTGCGAATAAAGTAGGCGAGTTTCGCCCTCAGTTGTTTTAGAGATAAATTTGGATCTGAGGTTTTTCCTCGGAAGAGCTGTCCCTCCTTGAAGTCTGAAGTTCTTCAAAGATAGACCTTAAGACACTCTACTGGACATAGAGTGACATCTTCCTTCAGAGGGCAAATTCTCCAAGGACCCCACCTTCTAGTGGGCAGCTCGATTTTGGCGAGAAAGGTAGGATCAGGGAAAAGATCCAGTTCTCCTGTTTCCATGAACTGAATATGGCCTTCGTTTCTAATAAGGCCACTATTTCACTAACTCTAGCCCCTGAGGCTATAGCAAACAGAAATATCACTTTCTGTGTTAGATCCTTTAGGGTGCAATCCTCATTGTTGATATTCGAAGCATAGTGCAAGACTTTGTCCAATGACCATGTTATGGGCTTTGGAGGGGTTGCTGGTTTGAGTCAAGCGCATGCTTTTGGTATATTATTGAAGATTTCACCTGAAAGGTCCACCTGAAAGGCATAAAGAAGAGGTCTAGTCAAAGCCGACTTACACGCAGTTATTGTGGTGGAAGCAAGGCCCTGTTCATGTAGGTGGATTAAGAATGAGAGACATAAATCTATTGAAATTTCTGTTGGTTTCCTTGCTTTCACAAAGGAAACCCACTTCTTCCAAGACGATTCATATTGTCTCCTAGTTGAACTTGACTATTCTTTGATGAAGTCGATCTTGTCTTTTGAGATTCCAAACCTTTTCTTGGTTGCTAGGGAGAGAAAATCATGAGATGTAGGTTGTTGGTTCTCAAGGATGAAGAGTAGACAGTCGACTTCTGAACCAGTTGGGATAAGACTGGGTTCGGCAGAGGAAACAGCTTCAGTTTCAATTCTAGAACTAGAGGGAACCAATTGCTTCTGGGCCATTTGGGGACCACTACTGCTGCAGTTCCTCTGAAGGATCTTAGCTTGTCGAAGACTTTTAGCAGGGGATTGGTGGGTGGGAACAGGTAGATTCGATTCCATCTCTTCCAGTCGAGAGACATGTTGTCGCTCGTTGCGAAGAGGTCGATCTGCAGTTCTGGGACTTTTTCCAAGATGAAGGAGAGTGAGTATGCGTCTAGGGACCATTCTGTCTCTATCGGCTATCGCCTGGATAGAGCAATCGCCGTCACTTTGCGGAACCCTTGCAGGTGAACTGCTGATAAATGCCATCTCCTCTTCCTTGCCAGGTAGAAGATGGCTAGCATCACATGATTGATGTCAGGTGATCTAGAGCATTGTCAGTTTAGACATCTTACTATCACCTCATTGTCCAAGACCACTCTGATGTGGACTGACCTGAGAGGGGATAGTTTCTTCAACGTTAGGAAGACTGCCATAGCCTCCAAGATGTTGATGTGAAAGGTTTTGAATTGGTGCGACCAATTCCCCTGCACATTCCTTTGTTGCGAATGGCCTCCCCATCCTTCCATTGATAGTTGAGGTGGTTGTAACGGAATTGCTCGTGGTAGGCTCTTGGTTGTTGACCACGGCCATAGTAGCGTGCGCAATCGGGTCGGTGTCAACCTTTGTTGATCCCTCCGAGCGTTTGATGCGTATCTTCTCCAGACTCCTGACGCACCCTTTAACCGTGCTTTTAGCACTGGGTCCATCATTGCTGCGAACTGGAGAGAGCCCAATATTCTTTCCTGTTGGCATCTTGAAATCCCCTTGTGACGGATTAGTCTCCTGACAGATCTCGCTATCTCTCTCCTCTTCTTCAGTGGAATGGAGAGACGGTTTGACTGTAAGTTCCAATGGATTCTTAACCATTGAAATTTCTGAGCTGGAGAAAGGGGAGACTTCTTGCGGTTGATCTTTAAGCCTAGGTACTCCAGGAACTGGATCACCTTTCCGGCTGCTTGTAGACAAGTCGTCTTGGATGCTGCCCACACCAGCCAATCGTCCAGGTATGCTACTACCTGAATTCCTTCTGAGCGTAGTTTTTGTACTATTGTATCCGCAAGTTTTGTGAATATCCTTGGGGCTATGTTTAGCCCAAAGGGCATGGATGTGAAGACATACTTTGTCTTTTGTATCCTGAATCCTAGGTACGAGGAGAGTGGGCGGCTGACTGGTAGGTGCCAGTAAGCATCTGCCAGGTCTATTGAGACTGTGTATGCCCTTTTGGTAAAAGGGTCCTAATGTCTAGAATGACTCTGAGTTTGTCCGCGTCTTTCTTGGGAACACAAAACAGCCTTCCCTGGAATCTGATGGACTTCGCTTTTCTTATTACCTTTGTGTTCAAGAGTTCTGAGGTATATTCTTCCAACAAGGGGGTGGAGTGTTGGAAGAATTCTTGAAAAGGGGGTGGAATTTTGTTCCATTTTACAACCGAGTCCTTTCGTGATTCGGCTGTGGGTCCAGGGATTCCGAAAGTAGAAGAGTCTCCCTCCTACTTGGAGCCTCTCATTGCTGAGAGGTTCCTGAGGACTTACTTCCGTGACTGCGTCCTCCTCTACCCTTTGAGGGGTTTCTTGAGGAGTCTCTTTTCGAGCCTCTACCTTTGTAGGGTCGAAAGGTAGTTGTGTGCCTCTCAAAACCTGGGTTGAACACAAGTGATTGGGCTACTAGCTGCTGAGGTACCATCTGGAAGGTGATTTGTGGCTGAGTTACCATTTGGGTCACTGTGGCCATGGTCACGGTCGGAAGTTGTGCAGCCCTACGTGGTTTCTTTGCCCTCTTGTTCTTAGGTTGGGGACCATTGTCTGAGGATGATTTCCTCTTAGAAGACATGCCTTACTTTTGGAGAAGGTTCCTATTCTCCGTGGCGGGTTTGGCGATAACTTCCTGAACCACATCTTGTGGGAAAAGGTCTTTCCCCCAGATACATGAAGTTATCAGCCTCCTGCTTTCGTGTTTGACCGTTGCTATGGCAAAGACATGCTCTCTTCTTGACCTGATGAAGGCATACAAGTCCTTCACAAGGGTCCCCATGTGAGACTTGGCTAAGACCATATACATGTCTGGGGCATTGGTTAGGCCTGCACACATTTCCAGGCAGTTCTGATGAGACAAAGAAGCGGCTAGTCCCAGGTTTCCCAACCCTGGGGTCGCGACCCCAAGTGGGGTCGCCAAGCCCTTTTCCTGGGGTCGCCAAAATCTCAAAATATTAAAATAAAAATAAAAATTCAAAATATGGCTGAACTCACAGTAAAGAATAAATATGTAAACGTATTTGTGGATTTTTATTTATCGGCTTTTATATATCTATCTATTCATATATAAATATAAAACTAAATTTTAATGGTGGTATCCCCGAGTGCAGTACGCATTTGATACGTGAACAGCATCACCATCCACGTCCAACCAGGCAGCCACTCCAGCTGTACGAGAACTCTGGCATATTTAATGTGCAAATTGCAGGGTGGAATAGGACGCAATTACATTCTAATTGACATTTATTTCGAATAATGACTAAATGAAAAACGGGTGTAACAAATGTAACGTGTTAAAGAAATTATACGGTCAACATATATAGAAAATATCTTTTTCATCCCTGAAAGTGAAGAAATAATGAGTGCCACTCTAAAACTGATAATTTTGATAAATTTTCCCAATATAAATTCTGTAAGTGTTTTATACTATCAACACTGTGTACTATGTACACACGGCACAAGTGTTATCTGTATAATTCCACACATGAGATTTTGAACAGTCTTAGTGTCACCATGGTGACACTCACTTAAAAGGTATCACACTGGAAGTGTCGACACCTTTTCACCTTAATTGATAGTCCCAATCAATTAACTGTTCATCGCAGCACTAGACGACAGGTTATAATACACTACCTGCCGCCACCACATAATGCTTCAGTTCATGGACTTGCTTAGCGTAGTGTTTGTAGAACACTCTGGATGATTTCCATCCAGTATATGAGCGAAGATGCTCAAAGTCCATATACTGAAAAAAGTTCAGTGATGAAGCAATTTTTCTCGGATCATGACATGCGGGTGTACTGTCAGGATCCGCTCTGCGGATGGAGTAGGTGAGCTTCGCCCTCAGTTGTTTTAGGGATGAGTGTGATCCTGAGGTTTCTCCTTTGAAGAGCTGTCCTCCCCTGAAGTCTGAAGTTCTACGAAGATAGACCTTTAGACACTTTACTGGACATTGAGAGACATCTTCCTTCAGAGGGCAGATTCTCCAGGGACCCCATCTCTTAGTGGGTAGCTTATTCTTAGCAAGAAAGGCTGGATCAGGAAAGAGATTCAGTTCTCCCACTTCTGTGAACTGAATGGGGCCCTCATCTCTTGACAGGGCTACTATTTCACTAACTCTAGCCCCTGAGGCTATAGCAAACAGGAAAATAACCTTCTGGGTTAGATCCTTGAGAGATCAATCTTCATTGTTCACCGATGAAGCATAATGTAGGACCTTGTCCAGGTACCATGAAATGGGCTTCGGAGGAGCTGCAGGCCTAAGTCTAGCACATGCCTTCGGGATCTTGTTAAAGATTTCGTTCATCTTATCCACTTGAAAGGCATATAAAAGAGGTCTAGTCAAGGCTGACTTACACGTATTTATCGTGTTAGCTGCCAAACCTTGATTATGAAGGTGGATAAAGGACAGACAGAAGTCTATTGAAATTTCTTTCGGTCCTTTTGCTTTAACAAAAGCAACCCTCTTTTTCCAAGGTATTCATATTGTCTTCTGGTCGACTTAGACTTGTATTCTTCTAAGAAGTCTATACTGCCTTTTGAGATCCCAAATCTATTCTTAACCGCTAGGGTGAGAAAATCATGAAATGAAGGTTTTTGGGTCTCTGGAATCGAAGACAGTTAACTTCAGAACCCGATGAGATAGTGCTGGGTTCGGTACAAGGGCCAGCCTCAGTTTCCTCACTAGAGGAACCTGTTGCTCTTGGGGTATTTTGGGAGCCACTAGAGCTGTCGTTCCTGATCTTAGCCTGTTGAGGACCTTCAGCATGAGATTGGATGGAAGGAATAGGAAATTCCGGATCCATCTGTTCCAAACTAGGGACATGGCATCCATTATCTCCTTTAAAGGATCCTCGTATGGGGCGACATATCAAGGTAGTTTGTTGATGACGCTCGTCACGAAAAGGTCGTTTTGCAGTTCTGGGACTTGTTCCAAGATGGAAGAGAATGGGCCTGCGTCTGGGAACCATTCTGACTCTATCGGCTTGAGCCTGAGTGGAGCATCCGCTGTCACATTGCGGATCACTTATAATTGAATTGTTAATAGGTGGATTATATGGGACGATCTCGAGCTTTGTCGGTTCAGACATCTCACTATCACTTCGCTGTCCAAGATCAGCCTGATGAGGGCTGATTTGCGTGGGTAGAGTTTTCCCTACATCAAAAAGACTGCCATGGCTTCCAAAATGCTGATGAGAAGGGCCTTGAATAGAGATGACCGAGTCCCTCAGACTTTCCTCTGCTGGGAGTGAAATCCCCATTCTTCCGTCGAAGCATCCATGTGGATGATCATCGATGGTAGAGGTGGTTGCAAGGGCACGGTCCTCATTAGGGTCTTGGCCTTCAACCATGGGTTGAGAAGTGATCAAAGTAAGGCCGATATCGGTCATTTTAGATCTCTTTGAGCGTTTGATGCGCATCTTCTCCAGACTCCTGACGCATCTTTCAGCTGTGCTCTTAGCACTGGGTCTGTCACTGCTGCGTACTGGAGAGAGTTCAGTACTCTTTCCTGTTTGCGTCTTGAAATCCTGTTGTATTACCGTAGTCTCTTGACCGACCCTGTGATCTCCTTCTTCTTCCCTAAGAGAAAGGAAAGACAATGTGACCTCAGGTTCCAATGATTTTCCAGCCATTGAAACCTTTGAGCTGGAGAGAGTCGAGACTTCTTGAAGTTGATTTTGCATCCCAGATGTTCCAGGAACTGGGTTACTTCTTTGGATGCTTGCAGACCAGCCGCTTCGGGTGCTGCCCCACCAGCCAGTCGTCCAGGTACTTTGTTACATGAACAGTTTCGAGGCATGGTTGTTGCACGACTGCGTCTGCCAATTTCTTGAAGATACTTGGGACTATGTTTAGTCCGAAGAGTATGGCTCTTAGAACATACTTTATCTTCTGTAATTTGAATCCTAGGTAGGAGGAGAGGGGGCTACTGACTAGAAGATGCCAATAGGCATTTGTCAGGTCTATCGAGACTGTGAATGCCCTTTTTTGTAATAGGGTCCTTATGCGTAGAGGGATTAACATCCTGAACTTGCTGTTTCTTATGAACTTGTTGAGTGGCGAAAAGTCCAGAATGACTGAGTTTTCTTGAGTCCTTCTTGGGAACACAAAATAGCCTTCCCTGGAATTTGATGGACTTCGCTTTCCTTATAACCTTTATGCTTAGGAGCTATAGGGTATACTCTTCTAATATGGGGTTGGAGTGTTGGAAGAGTTGAGGAAATGATAGTGGAGACATGTCTAGTTTCCATCCTAGTCCAATCTTGATTAGGCCTTGGGCCCAAGAATCGAAGGTCCAACGATCCTGAAATTGTTGGAGCCTCCCTCCTACCGGAAGCGTCTCCTTGCTTCGATTGATCGGAGGGTTTACCTCCTCGACCGCCTACCTGGGACACCGCGGTCATAGAAACTGTGGGATGTTGAGCAGACCGAGGAAAAGGTCTAGACTTCTTCGTCTTCCTTTTAGGTTGGGGACCCACATCCGGGGAAGACTTCCTCTTTGAAGAGATGCCTCACTTCTGGAGAAGGTTCCTATTCCCCATGGTGGCTTTCTCGACTATCTCTTTAACTACTTCGTTTGGAAAGAGGTCCTTACCCCAGATGTTGGAAGATATCAGATTCCTGGGTTCATGTTTCACTGTTGCAGCAGCGAACACGAACTCTCTTAGCCTTCATAAAAGCATATAGGTCTTTTACTAAGGTGGCCATATGCATTTTGGCCAGGACCATGAGCATATCTGGGATACTTCGTTGGGCTGCACACATCTCTATGCAGTTTTGTAGGGATAAAGAGGCCGCAAGTCTCTCCTTTGTCACTTGTTCCTTGCACAAGAGAAACTCAGAAAGTTTAGGGAGATTCTCGCTAAACTGTCATCCAGCGATGTCCGTGTCCAGTTTCCCTACTGAGAAGGTTAGGTGGACTTCCTGTCATTCCTTCTCTTGCATGGGCAAGGCCCTCTTAATGAGAGAAAGCCTTGATGAAGTCATTGAGCTTCAGCACGGCATTTCATTCCCGTGCTGAATCTTGGTGACGGGCAAGAGGGCTCTCGAACTTCGGGAAATTGCTCCCCCAGTTCGAATCTAAATTTCTCTCTTTCATCTTTTTCTTCTGCTTAATATTACTTCGACCTTCTCCTAATTTTATCAAATTTCCTTTCTTTCATCTTGCTGTCCTATCTCTATGATTATTATTTTTCTTAGTTATATATATATATATATATATATATATATATATATATATATATATATATATATATATATATATATATATATATATGTAGATGTATGCATATATATATATATATTTATTTATTTTATTTGTTCATTTATTTTTTTATCTATTTTTTTTCTATTTTATTTAAATGGCGTGGATATTTCCACATTCGTTTTTACTGCCTGCTTAGATGAATGGGAGAAGGGATCACGGTTGGGAGGTATTCGCATTCAAAGCTATATATGAGAGTATTGGATGATCTCAGCCATCCCAAAGATGGTTTGGACCTTTTTGGCGGAACTACTCTCAAGGGTTGGGTCATCGGAATCCAGGGGGATCCAATCCTTGAGGTGGGACTCTTGGCTTTTGGCCGGAAGCCCATCATTACAGATATGGGGAGGATGATTCCATATTACTTTGGTCTCAGTCCTAACAGGCGGGTTTAGCTTACACCTGTGCCTCTATATCTGTTTTGATGCTATCCTTCGGGTAGGGTATGGAGTGGACCATCAGGGAAATATACTCTCATTGTGCCGATAGTGGAGAATGCAAATTTCCTTTCCAACGTATGATACTTTCTTATAATTCTCAAGCAGGTACCCCAACAAAACAACAAAAAACCTGAAAATCCCACCCTTAAATATGGACCCTTCAAATACTGAATCCCCATCCCCTGGATTTGCTGACTCCCCCCCGGCACTGTTGACGACTTCTGCTACTGTAATTAAGGAAAACTCTGTTGACGACCTTCGAACTAAAAAGGACCACTCTACTGATGTTAAAAAATCTAGCAATTTGGGTAACACAGGGAAACTACGATTCCTTCATGTTTCCCAAATCCCATTAGAGACAAATTATGATGATATATATAGAGCATTTGAGTGCTATGGATTGATAAAGGAAATAAGGATGCGACTTGGAGATGAAAAATGGGACTCTTGGATATCTTTTGAAAGTCATGATGAAGCGTTTAATGCCATAAGTAATATTAGTAGTATCAAAATTAACGAATTGAACATCATGGGAGCTCTTTGTGATAAGGTCCCAAAGGAATTGGATGTGTACAAACCTGCTGATTGGTTTGAAAAAGATAGAAATGTACCCATGCCTTCACAGAGAAAACCCAAACCACCTATGTGGCTCTTAGCTGAACCTAAAGGGATAATAGGGAATTATTTTAAGATATGTAAGTTTATCCAAAAAAAAGTAGGAACCATAGCACCTGGAGATATATCTCGTTTTGGGAAGAACAGTTATCTCATCCATGCCAAATCTTCGACTCAGTCTGCAATACTGTCTAACTTACAGACAGGCAGTGATGAAATTACATTGGAAATGAAACCTCATCTAAATTTTAGTTATGGAAGGGGAGTGGTCTTTAATAAGGACCTATACGAATTTACAGAGGAGGAGATACTTTCTATGTGTCCATTAAATGTATGGAAAGTGCATAAGGTTCCTGGAACTTCAATGATTATACTTACTTTCCAGGATGCTGATGTACCTTTCCATATTTTTATTGAAAATGAAAGGATTAAAGTTCGGCCTTTCAAACAAAAGCCCCTGCAATGTTTTAATTGTTTTAAATTTGGACACCCATCCAAAGTTTGCAAAAATGGAAAAATGTGTGGTATTTGCTCCAAAACTTATCATGGAGAATGTACACTTGAGGCCAGGTGTTCAAATTGCAATTTGAATCATAAATCAACTGATAGGAGATGCGAACTGTATAAGTTGAAGGAAGCTGCCCTAAACAAATCAAGTTTAGAACACATAAGTGTGGGACATGCAAAAAGAATGTTGAATAAATCAACTAGCTATGCAAAGGCCTTAAAATCAAAGGTAAATTTACCACAGGAGACAGCAACCCCACCTAGCACTGCCAGTAATTCTAAGAAAAGAAATACAACCTCTGATGATAAAGTACTGCATGACAAAGTAATCGTATTGCCTTCTGAGGCTTTGCCACAGCGTATTAAAAATGGGTCATTGCCCATTTCTGTACAGCCTTCGTCCCCCATTACTAACATTAGTACTAACCTCTCCCAGGCCATGTCCTTGCCTGATTTGATGGAGATGCCACCTGACACTAAGTTACCAGGTGCACCTGTATTGGGGAAGGTGCAAAAACCTGGTAGCTCAAAACCTACTAATCGGAAAAGAGAGAGACCTCCATCTCTCTCGCCCCCTTCCATAAGAAATATCAAAATTACGACGTCAAATAAATATGATGATTTGTCTGTTGATATTTCTGATCTGGAAGTCAATTTAAATAAATCGGAAATTCAAGTGGAGGTCCACCAACCTCCTCAACAATCAGATCAAAAAGACAAAAAGAAAATCATAAATTCTAAACCCAATCTATCAAGACCTTCTTTAATAAAACCACCTAAAAATAGTGTTAGATCAAAAACTGCTAATGGGAAGACTCCATCCAAGGGGTCTACCAAATTATAAACCATAGTTTTTTCCTCCATTTTGCAATGGAATTGTCAGGGTTTAAGGGCCAAATATGAAGAACTTAAGCTCCTTATTCATGAGCATTCCCCCATAATTATTTGTCTACAGGAGAGCAAACTTGATCATAATACCCCTTGTCCTCGCGAATACATTAGTTATAGGACACCATATGATCACCAAGTGGGGAGCCATGGCGGAAGTCTCATATACGTTCGTCGAGATGTTCCCCAAGTTTCTCTGTCTATTCGTACACCTCTGCAGGCAGTGGTTGTACAGATCGACATAGGGCGAAAATATACAATTTGTTCTCTGTACTTGCCTCCAAATGATAACATTTTGTATGACAACTTAGTGGAGGTGATTCAACAACTCCCTCAACCTTTTCTTTTACTTGGAGATTTGAATGGTAGACATCCTTTGTGGGGTGATGTTTTAGCAAACACGAGGGGAAATATCATATCATCAATTGTGGAAAATGAAGATGTGGGACTCCTTAATACAGGAGAGCCCACACACTTTCATGTCCAGACAGGTACCTTGTCATGTATTGACCTAGCAATCGTAAGCTCTAATTGCCTAATCGACTTTGATTGGAGAACATTAGATGATTGGCATACTAGTGATCACGCACCAATCATTATAAACACCAACAATGGTCCACCTTTACAGGGATCGCCACGATGGAATCTTGACAAGGCGGACTGGGATAAATTTCGTGAGCTAAGCGAAATTGAGGGGGATGCAGGACAAGTTGAAAATATCGATGATGCCATAGACTTACTGAATGGAACTCTCCATACAGCAGGAGTTAATTCAATTCCAAAAACAACAGGGTTATTCAAACGACGACCAGTCCTGTGGTGGTCTTCAGAACTAACTGCCCTGCACAGAGCCACAAGAAGATCTTTAACACGATTGCGTAGACGCAGAACTGATGAGAATTTAATTATGTACAAGAAATGTAGAGCACAGTTCCGTCGTGCCATGAAAGAAGCAAGGCGCCAGTCATGGATGTCTTTTGTTTCCTCCATTAACAGTAGAACACCACCATCTTCTGTGTGGAGGAAAGTAAAAAAGATAGCTGGCAAATTCACCCCCAACCCACCACCAGTGTTGAAGGTGAATGGCCAGTATGTAACTGAAGCAAAGGAAGTTAGCAATGCCCTGGCTAATCATTTTTCAAATGTATCCAGCAAGTGTGAAGGAGCCCCTGGTCACCAGTATAGGAGCGCTGAAGAAAAGAAAATTTTAAATTTTGCAACAAGAAGGGAAGAGTCGTATAATTCTCCTTTCACTGAAAGAGAATTTGATTCCGCACTTGCTCATTGCAACGATACAGCCCCTGGACCCGATGGAATTCCATATGCAATGATTAAACATGTACATTTTAATACAAAGCTATTTATTTTAAGTATTATTAATAGAATATGGCATGATCATAGTTACCCAAGTGTTTGGGAACTAGCCATTATTTTAGCCTTTTTAAAACCCGGTAAAGACAAGTTTTTAGCAGCAAACTATCGTCCTATTGCATTGACATCTTGTTTATGTAAAATCATGGAGAAGATGGTCAATGCAAGGCTGATATGGTACCTTGAAAAGAAAGGTATTTTATCACCGATTCAATGTGGATTCCGAAAAATGCACTCAACGACTGATGTGTTGATACGACTAGAGTCTTCTATTTGTGAAGCCTTTGCTTCCAAACAGCACCATGTTACAGTATTTTTTGACCTTGAAAAGGCATATGATACCACATGGAGATATGGTATACTTAAAACCATTCATGAATTGGGATTGAGAGGAGAGCTGCCACTATTTATTCAGGCATTTCTTTCACGTAGAGTTTTTCAAGTGAGAGTTGGGGAAACACTATCTGAGAGTAAGTGCCAGGAAGAAGGAGTTCCTCAGGGTAGTGTGCTGAGTGTAACCCTTTTTGCACTAGCAATTAATGGGATATCCTCAGCCATTCCCCAGGATGTTCTCTCAACATTATTTGTGGATGATCTCTCAATATCATTTGCTGGCACTAGAATGGCAATGGTTGAGAGAAAAATCCAACTCTCTATTGATAAAATTATCCAGTGGGCTGACATGAATGGATTTAAGTTCTCGACAAGTAAAACTACCGTTGTCCATTTTTGTCGTATCCGGGGAGTACATCCAGACCCGGATATATACATTAAAGGTCAACGGATACCATGTGCAAGAGAAGCTAAATTTTTAGGTTTGATATTTGATTGTAGGCTGACATGGGTTTCTCACTTAAAAGCATTAAAAGCTAAATGTGTTGAAGCTCTGAATATCTTAAAAGTATTGTCCCATACATCGTGGGGGGCAGACCGCAATACTATTTTAAAATTATACAAGGCCTCGATTTTTTCCAAAATTAGTTATGGTTGTGAGGTATATTCTTCAGCCACCCCAAGCCGGTTAAAAATATTAGACTCGATACATCATGCAGGTATTAGATTGTCTACTGGAGCTTTTAAAACCTCGCCTATCCCAAGTCTCCTTGTTGATGCTGGAGAGTTACCTCTAGACCTTTACCGAATGTCTTCCATTCTTCGGTATTGGTTTAGATTGCAAAGACTCCCTAACTCTCTCGCCTTTCAGACTGCAAGCCTTGTAAGACATGCATCATACTTTGAGTTGCACCCAAAATCTCCTCAACCTTATGGCTTTCGGGTGAAACGATTATTAAATAGTCTGGATATAATTAGAAATAAGGTACTTCCATTCAAGGTATCACCAACGCCTCCATGGAAGTTACCAGAGATATCTTTTTGTAAATATTTTATTGGAGATAAGAAGAATATGTCAGACCTAGAAGCCAGGTCTCTTTTTAATGAACATGTTAGAGAACATAGAGGATCAACTTTTATCTATACTGATGGCTCCAAATCTGATGCTGGCGTTGGATTTGGAGTACATAGTAATGGTTTTAATTGTAGAGGTGCACTTCCTCTTACCGCTTCCATATTTACTGCCGAACTGTATGGCATATTAACCGCTATTGAGAAAATAGCGTTGGAGAAGGAGGGTAATTTTACAATTTTTAGTGATGCAAGGAGTGTCCTTCAAGCTATGGAAGTTTTTAATTCTAATAACCCTCTAGTTTTAAAGATTTTAGAATGGCTTTTCATTATTGGACGGAGAGGTATAATAGTTCAATTTTGTTGGGTTCCAGCACATGTAGGTGTGTCCGGGAATGAGAAGGCAGATTCACTGGCTAAGGAGGCTGCATCAGAGTTGCTGCCAAGAAGGTATCCCATTCCCTGTGATGATTTCTTACCTGACATCAAGAAATTGGTTTGCAATAAATGGCAACAGCAATGGGATAGTCAAGATGGCAATAAAATGCGAGAGATAACAAATGACATATCTCCTCGGAGGTATAATATGATGCCCCGAAAATGGGAGATGTCTCTTTGTCGTCTCCGTATTGGTCACACTCGGTTGACACACGAGTTTTTGCTGAAGGGCCAACAGCAACCGTATTGTGACGACTGTGTAGTACCTCTAACAGTAAGGCATTTGTTGACCGAATGCTCCAATTATAACAACCTGCGGAATAGATATTTGTTTGAGGCTCGAGGTGAGGGTGGCAGGTTCATCCTTGCCAAGATTCTTGGAAATGATGTGTCCTACCATGCAAGTGGCATTTTTAGATTTCTTTCAGAAGCAGGTCTTCTGAAAAATATTTAACTTTTATGACATTCAATTTTTATGATTTTAATTGAATACTCTTTTATTTTTTATTTTATTTTATCTTTTATTTTTGTGTACATAAAATAAATGTTACCGGCGTCAATGACCTCAGATGTCAGGATGCCTGAAAACTTTAAATCAATCAATCAATCAATCATGGGCAAGGCTAGTGACAGAGGCCTGCACTCCTCAAGTGCAGGGCATGGTTTGCCTGCCTCCACTGCCTTGGCAACAGATTTAAATGCCTTCACGTAAAGGGGAATGCTATTGAAGCAGGAGCAATTATGCCTAAATAGCTTTCATAATTTATTAATGCTATTTCAACTGGGCAAGTCGTTCTGCTAAGTAACAAATGCATAACGAACGACAGCGCCCATGGCGCCTCCGGTAACAGGCCTAGCTCCTAAGCACAATAGATTACTCTAATTTCACTGTGAAACAGGAGCTAAAAATATATACATTGTAAAGAATCAATACTCAACTTTCCAGAGGCGAAAGAAGCTGGAGATTGCATAATAATCCTTGCAAAATCGATAAAAAACGCTAGATCAACAGGGAACACCTCCGAACGAAATTGCTACAAAAATAGGAATAACCGCCATCTTGATACTCAATAGTAGTATGGGAAATAGGGTAACCTTGATAACGGCTCCCCTTCCAAATTTGCCACTTCCTCCTCGAGGCGAAAACGCTATTCCGGGTGAAGATCGCTATGTGTCGTATCAAGCATACGTCCCCTGATTATGCGATATCCTTAAGAGAAAATTTAAGGATATTCGCACCAGGAGTTAGAATTCTGGAGACGTAAAGGTAAATTCTCTGGGAATATCACTCTACAGTGGAACCTCTACACACGAACGTATCTACATCCAAATTTTCCAACATCCGAAGTAAAATTTGAGCAATTTTTCGCGAATTTATTTCGACACACGAAGCAAGCAATTTTCGTCGTACCGGTTGTATCCGAATTTTTCGACACGCGAAGTACAATTCGAACACGTTCCTACTCTACACCCGAATTTTTTTTCGACACCCGAAGTAAACAATACCCGTGCACGTAGATGGTACTCATAGCGCCGGATGTATTTTTCATTTCCGCCGATAGAAGGCAACATTTCTACCTCGGAGGGACCCTCAATTAGCGTGGCTTGGGACATTCCTCTGTTCTCGTCGGCTTCGTGTGGTTGTGCCCTGTGCATTCTGCTATTAACTGTGTTTTAATCGTGATTTTTTACGTTCATCCTTTTACGGTATTTTACGTAAATCATGTGTCCTAAAAGGCTTAGTTTCGCAAGTGGTAGTGGTAATGGTGAGAAAAGGAATAAGGAAATGCTTTCTTTGGAAGTAAAGCAAGGAATTATTGAAAAGCATGTGAGAGAGAGAGAGAGAGAGAGAGAGAGAGAGAGAGAGAGAGAGAGAATATTACTACTGAACGTTTGATGGAGATTAAGCATCAAGGAGAGAGAGAGAGAGAGAGAGAGAGAGAGAGAGAGAGAGAGAGAGACTCTAAAAACATAAATCACGTTTCGAGTGTGAGTGAACTTGCAAAAGAACATCACGACGAACTTACTACAGAGGAGCTCAGGAACTCCATGCTATGTCTGAGCACATGAGTGATGACAAGGAAGGGATCGAGGAGGTAGAACATGTGTTAGGTTCGGCGCAAATAAAAGAGGTGTTAGGAAAATATCAAGACGTGGTCGACTTCATCGACAAATACCATCCAAAGAAATTGCAGGTTTGTCGTGTAGTTGCGCAGTTTGATGATGTTTCCCTAACTTATTTTCGAAACATTCTGAAAAGCTGTACCAAGCAACTTTCTATAGATAACTTCTTTAAAAAAACTACGAAGCGAACTCGTGATGAAGAGGAAGGAAGTGGTTCAAAGAAAACGGCAAAGAGTGAAGCGAAAGAAAGTGAAACAAAGAAAACGGCAAAGATTGAAGAGAAAAAAATTAAATCAATTTTAAGTGTAGAGTGAAAGTGATTGAAATTAATCATCAAAAAGAAAAAAAGAAAATGTAAAAAAAAATTTAAAATATAAAAAAAAAAATAAGCTAAGTTAGGTTAAAGTTCACTTAGTGTAAGTTAGAATAAGTTACGGTAGTGTACGTTTATCGTAGTCAACCTCTCTACCTCCTCGCCGCCCGTCCGTCTCCTCTCTGCATAGCAAGACCAACACCTTCGCTGGACTTTCTAAGGTAAAGTGGCGCTAAAAACCCGTTTCTTATTTATTATTTCTTGATAATTATTCTTTTTTACATGTCTATTATCTAATTTAGAGTGCATATTGTCATGTGTAATTATGTGTAGTAATTTATTAAGGAGTTATAGGTTTTTGGGCTCAACCACGGATTAATCCTATTTCAATGTATTCTTATGGGAAAATTCGTTTCTACATCCGAACATTTTTTACATCCGAAGTCGGCTGTGGAACGGTTTAAATTCGTATGTAGAGGTACCACTATAGGTCAAATATCCCTTGGAAGCTACTTATAGGAACCCTCCATCAGGACGACATGGCTTGAGCCCAAAAACCAAATGTATTGGTTATTTCTGAGCCGAGACACGGAAGACCTTTCGTAAAAGAGATCTCCATGGCCGCCATACATAAAGAAGCCTCACAAGTAGTAGAAATAAGGTCTTTATGTTAATATGTAATTGTACTCATAAGCGGATAATAGAGAACCCACCTCATAGAAGGCAGTCTCAGATGGAAGGAAAAACATGTGGCTCAAAGGTACAAATGTTCCCGGTAGTAGTGGCACACTAAGGTAATGGCATTGTCGTCAACCCAGAGCTCTCCTAAGGCAGAGGTATAATAAACATTACCATATGTAGGGGCTAGATTTGCCACCAGTAACGACAATGTCGGTAAGTGTGGCGGCATAGTAAAAAAACAGCAATAATTTCCACAGAAATGTAGTGCTGTATAAGGAGGCTGTGACGTTAGAGGCGACACCGCTGTGAATAGGGACATATTACTATTACATGCCTAAGATTAGGAATGCCGTAAGTACTGGCACTGCCGTCAGTCTAACAACTCACTCCTTATAGAAAGGTATGCTGACAGCTCTGGAGGGCCAGAACCCCGAAGGGACTAGCCCTCTCAAACAACAAATGCAAAAACACAGCGTTATAAACATAATTCCAAGGTTGATGTCAGTATCGGGAAGACTAACCACAGGGAGAGATAAGGACATGGGTTAGTATGCCCAATAACAAAGTAAAAATGCTTTTCTATCTAAAAATCCTAGAGACTAGGAAACGGCACAACTCTAGAGTCAGCGAACCGACATTTTGAGCTCACCCTTCGCAAAGGGGAACTCGAAAGAGCAGCCAGAACCCATCATGATACGCCGTTGAAGGATAGGCTAGGCCTGAATGCGACAAATCAAAAGAGAAATCCCAGAGTCTAAAGGAGATGGCAGTACATAAAGTCAGCGACTTGACATAATCAAATAAATGAGCTCACCCTTCGCACAGGGGAGCTCCAAAAAACTGCCCATACCTACCCGTGAAAAACTCGAATGATTGTAGCACGATGGCTAAGAGCCTAAACGGTCAAAATACCGAGAAATCGCCGACAAGTAGACCAAAAAACTCAGAAAACTAGTATAATTAAGGGAAAAACCATTGTCAACGAGTCCTGAACTATAGACCAAATTGACAACGGCGAGTCCGTCTTCAACTGAAAGGTTACCGTCTCTAGGCTAGGCTAACCGAAACTGACACGCACCCACAAAAATCTTAAAGTACAAAAATGCAATGTAAATGGAAACTTAAAATAGAGCCCAAAGCATCGCAATGCTAAAAGACTACTAGCTAACGTGAAACTTTCACAATAAAACAAATGAACACGAAAAGAAGAATGATAGGGTACGAAACACGACGCCCAAGCTAGCTGGACTTGGAAGCCCTAAGGCTTCCTCAATCATAAAAGCTAAATGATTTTCCCTGTAGGGATCCAAATCATTTACAGCTAAACTAAACTGCAAGGAGAGGTAGGTACTCGACTTAAACGAAGAAGAGGAAGCCATCATATGAAGAAAATCTTCAAAATAAGCTGATAAAAAGCGCACAACAAACAATAGAACAGTAGCGTGAAGCTGCGAATAAAGGAATGAAGTGCCAGAGACGTATGGGAGCACCGAAAGATAATAGGATATGTAATGGTTCCTAACTTATCCTTCCCTTTAGTGGATTTGACTGGGTAAAGTCTATTGGGGGTGCAGATATCTATGGTTATCATAGGATACGTCCCTGATTATACACAATATATATAGATAATTGTTCTGGGGGTTGGAACCCCGTGATACCTGACGGTAATTTTCTTGTAATATCACTCGAAGAAATATTATACAGTAGGAAGCAGCCGAAGGGAACTTCCATCAGGACGACATGGCTCGAGCCCAAGTATATATATATATATAATATATATATATATATATATATATATATATATATATATATATATATATATATATATATTTATATCAACTTTTACACTTTCTCCTCATGTTAACACGACTACATTTTATTGTAGAATATAGTGGATAAAGTTCTCTTGCCACAGAACCAATGTTTAGCACCCTGGCTAGGCAAATGGGGAGTAAGAGATGTTGCTACGGTGTTGGCTGGGTGTCAACAGAGGTGAGTGTTGCCAATTCTCTCACACCTCATTACTCTACCTTGGGTCTGAAATTACCCTACTTTACCTGCTATTACCCTACCCCTGGCCTTAGGATATAAGAATAAAGATATTTTGTACAATAGGTATTTTATTCATCACTTATACTTACATTTTTAAAGTCATACATTGACACATTATGTAGTTCAATAAGTTCATGTGTAACATTTTTATGCAATCTTCCTCTTTACCCTTCTTTGCTGACTTAGTAACAAAAATGGCATTCAGTAGTTCAGGTCACATTTTATTTCTGTTTTTTTACTTGGTATCAGTTAGAAAAGAAAAGATTCTTTCTGTGTGTGCATTTGAGTGAGGAAGAGTGAAAACTAATTTTGCTAAAGCAACCAAATTCTTGAACACAATCATCATTGCAATTCTTCATATTGGCAAGGAAACCCCAAAATTCAATATTAGATTTCAATTTGAGTTCTTTAATTTCTATCATCGAAATAAAAAGGTAGCTTTCGCCATCTTCATCTAGATCATCATCATCATGTAACAAATGCTTATATTTATCTTTGAGAAGACAAAATGAGACGAAAGTTGGTTTCGACTGTTAAAAACAAGTGCTACTGTAGGTTCAACAAATTCTAGCTCATGGAAAAATGGATCATTTAAAGGCAGCATTCTCTTTATCTCCTCAAAAGTTGTCTTATAAAATGACAAGCATCTAGTTTTGACCTCTGACATCAGAAGAATTTAGGTCTTCTTGTATGATTATTTCTGAGCAGTTTTTCCAAGATGAATTTCAGATAAAGGTAAAAGTTGTTCCTAAATATGGATCAATTTTGGAAACATCTTGAAGATATTGAGGCTTGATAAAATTTTGACAAAGAAATTTGACAGTTCTTTGGATTTGTTTTAGAAATATACCCATAAAATTTAATGGGGTCGTCCATTGTGAAAATTTCGCCAAAATCCGTCTAGTACTTTTGACGTAATCCTGTCCACAGAAACAAAGACAAATAGATAAATAGAGAAACTAGATTCTGTATCCGGATCATATCCAAAATTTAATGGGGTCGTCTACTGTAAAAATTTCGTCAAAATCTGTCTAGTACTTTTGACGTAATCCTGTCCACAGAAACACCAACAAATAGATAAATAAAGAAACTAGATTCTGTGTCCGGATCATATCCAAAATTTATTGGGGTCGTCCATTGTGAAAATTTCGCCAAAATCCGTCGAGTACTTTTGACGTAATCCTGTCCACAGAAACACCAACAAATAGATAAATAAAGAAACTAGATTCTGTATCCGGATCACATAAGAAATTTAATAGGGTCGTCCATTGTAAAAATTTCGCCAAAATCCGTCGAGTACTTTTGATGTAATCCTGTCCGCAGAAACACAGACAAATAGATAAGTAAAGAAACTAGATTTTGTATCCGGATCATATCCAAAATTTAATGGGGTCATCCATGACCTAAGATCTTTGTGTGGTGAAATTTCGTCCAAATCCGTTTAGTAGTTTTGACGTAATCCTGTTCCTGACAATTGGTAAAAATGCAAATCTGGATCAATAATTCGGATCATCTCCAAAATTTAATGGGGTCGTCCATGACCTAATATCTATCTGTGGTGGAAATTTCGTCAAAAGCTGTTGTATAGTTTTGACGTAATCCTGTTCACAGACACACAAACAAATATGTAAACCGATTTAAAACATAGCCTCCTTGGCGGAGGTAATAATAATAATTGTCTTCATCATCATAATGATGATACCGATAATCAAGCTTTGGATGCTGCTATATTTTCGCTTTACATTTTAGAAGAATTTTGGATCTGATTTGATGTTGTGGAACATGTCTAGAAATTTTGCAAACTGAGATTACAAGAGGATTATTATTGAAAATACGTCTGACATATATCAGCATTGCGAGTCTATTGATAGGATTGTTTTTTCCACCATGAAAGAGAGATTAGAGAAAAAAAAATCCGGAAAAAAAATAAGAAATTGCCTTATACGCAATGTTTATATCATACAAACACTTAAATACATGTACATGGATTTGAATATATACATGTATGTATATATATATAATACATATATGTATACACATATATATTATGTAAAAAATAATATATATATATATATAAATATACATATGTATGTATGTATATATATATATATATGTATATATATATATATATATATATATATATATATATATATATATATATATATATATATATACATACACACACACACACACACATATATATATATATATATATATATATATATATATGTATATACAGTATATATATTTATAATATATATACATATATATATATATATATATATATATATATATATATATATATATATATATATATATATATATATATATATATATATATATATATATGTATATATATATATACAGTATATATATATATATATATATATATATATATATATATATATATATATATATATATATATATTATACACATACATACATACATAATACCAAGGCACTTCCCCCAATTTTGGGGGGTAGCCGACATCAGGCAAATGAAACAAAAACAAAAAAGGGGATCTCTACTCTCTACGTTCCTCCCAGCCTGACAAGGGACTGATCCTCCTATCACAAGGTATCCCTGATGACTTTTTCCAATTCATCCACGCACCTTAAATTCTATGACCAACTTATGCATTAATGTATCCATTTTCACTCATAACAGAACCAAGATATTTAAAGGAGCCAACCCTCTTCATGTCTTCTTGGCCTAATTTTACTGTTCCCTGCCATTGCTCTCCACTTGTCCACTTATATTCTGTCTTTGTTCTGCTAATTTTTAAGCCTCTACTCTCAAGTTCTTCTCTCCATCTTTCTTGCATGAATTGGACAAATTCTCTTGTTAGATCAGTCGGCATAATACCATTCGCAAATATTGCACTCCAAGGCACCTCTTTTCTTACTTCTGATTTTATAACATCTTTCACAATATCAAACACCTAGGGACTAGCAGCTGAACCCGGTGGAGACTAACTTTCATCTTAAAATTTTCTGCAGTTCCAAGAGTGCTTCTTACTCACGGCCACCGTTCTTACTTGTTTGGTTGCCTCTGCATACATATCTTTCATAATTGTGACATATTTCTTAGAAATTCCTTTCTCTCTCACTCACCTCTACACTTCCTGCCTAGGTACCCTATTATATGTTTTTCCAAATCAATAAACACAAGATGTAGTCCTTTGTTTCTCTATATTTCTTCACTGTCTGCCTTTGTGCAAATATTCCATCAACTCTGCTTTTGTCTGGCATAAAATTAAATTGTTTTTCACAAATTGTGGTTTCTATTCTCAGTCTTCCTTCTATGATTCATGAATCTGTACTTACTGACATTAATCCATCTCCATCATTGTGGGTCATCAATAATTTTGCAACACTTGGCTATTGATGTTGATCATTGGTCACTAACACACGTGACATTAAGTAAATATTAACCACAAACGGGATATAATGTCGATTTCAACCTTGGGAATATATATCCACTGGTCAAGGTCTCGCACCTATGCCTCCGAGTTGAAACAATCCTAGCAGTTTCGAATCTTTTTTCCAGCCAGAAGTATTTATCATAAAATAATTCATTATTACATCTGTTTTCTCTTCCTTTTTTTTTTTTAAATGGTGTGTTGAACAAGCTTAATAGAAGGTTGCCTTTTCCCTATCTTCTTTTATCTTCCTCTCTGGTATTCAGTTTTAAAATCATCATTAATGTTCTACCTTCAGTTGACGTGGCTATCGTAGAGGGTATTAAACCTCTTTTGTTGTGTTGGATCCGCCATATTTGACCAATTTTATCCAACATTTTGCCTTTAGTGTATGACTTGTATAAGTCGCTTGATCTATAACCGTGTACATATTGTTTTTGTTATCATTATTGTTGAGTTTGTATTGAAGTATGACAAGACTTTTTTTTATTGCCTTTTATTCTTATTTTGTCCTGAGATATTGCCCAAAATCTTGGATCAGTGTGTCCCAGACTTCGCCAGGAGCCTGTAATCTATTGCAATATTCGTGGATTCATGACATTAGAGAAGTTATTATTGCCTCCTGACAGTATGATATTCTATAATTCTCAGAAACATTGGTTTTTCAAATGGGCCACTAGTCTGAGCTCCTTATTCCAGGTTTAAGAAACTATAGTTTTGAAACGGGAAGCCATTCCTAGCCAAGGGGAATGGTGGTGTATATTAGGACCGAGTACCATGGTTACCATAAGTCCTTCTATGAGTGTGGATGTCACGAAATTCAGGTCATAAACGTTTGTGACAGGCTTAACAACTCTATTTGTGTTCGATCTGTCAAAATCCAGACTTGGATGATTTATCTTTGATTATGTTCTTACCATTTTGGCTAAAATACAATATGCTGGAAAGGCCTCTTAGATGCTTATTGGTGATTTCAACGCTCACCAATGGAAGTGATTTAATTTTGTTTGTTGGCTCACTATTTGGAATATCTGAGCATACCTAGGTTTCTTAAGTAATCAAAACTGAGCAGCTTGTCCCTAATGTGTTGTACTCTTGTAAGATATAAAATCCCAAGCAGATTGGAATGGACATTTGAGTTATCTTTTGCATTTGATTTAGCCGTAATTGTATGAAAGTGTTGATCTAAGAGTTAGTCTGATCAAAATAATTGATAGACATACCCTTTCTTGTGTGTTAAAATACTGAGTGAAAGACAAACTCTGGGTCAATGATGATTGCAGACATGCTTATTTGGAGAAACAGGAGCCCTATCATCTTTAGAAGTGTAATAGACCATATTTGTCTTGGAATAACGATAGTCATCTAATAGCGGTTTCTTGGAATAACGATAAGTCTAATAGCGATTTTTTTGAAAGTATACTGCAAGTTGGCCATAAATGAAAACCTTTCTGGTACATCCCGGGAAGATAAATGGCAGGCTACCCGTAATCTGCACTGTTTAATGTAGATATAACAGTTTTTCTTTACTTAAAGAAGATAGCTCTGAGAGAATCAAGAAAGCTGTGTGTCTCACTATCCAGTGGAAAAAAGGTCTTCGAGTGATGTTTCCTTATATATATATATATATATATATATATATATATATATAAAGTTCGCTGAATTCTTAACTATTAAATGGAATTCTCTTTCAAGTCTCTGACTTGAGCTTTTAATTCAATACTTCTCCATTCATCATCTCCTTATGTTTGGTGAAATAATCTCTTTTGGGGAGTGCGAAGTGAATGGCTAAACCATCTCCATGTACCCCTCATCATGATCTCATCCACATATGGTACTCGAGTAATCTCTCTTATAGTTTCATTTCTAATTCTGTCCTGTCATTTAACTCCCAATATCCCTCTGAGGGCTTTATTCTCAAATCTACTAAATCTATTGGAGATTGTATCATTGTCATACCATGACTCATATCCATAGAGTAACACTGATCTCACTAAACTGATATATAATCTGATTTTTCATATAAATTTTAGGCGATTTGATTTCCAAATTTTACTTAACCTGGCCATTGTCTGATTATCTTTTTACTATCTTTCTCTAAACTCTAATTCTAAAGACCCTGTATCGGAGATCATTGTTCCTCAATACTTAAATGATTCTACCCCCTTAATCCTTTCTCCTTCCAATGATATTTTATCTTCCCATTACATATTCCGTTCTCATCATCTCTGTCTTTCTTTTATTTCTCTTCAGCCCCGCCTTGTGTGATATTTCATGCATTCTGGTAAGCAAGCATTACAAGTCCTCTGGTGTTCTGCTACGAAGGTCAGCATCATCAGCATATTCTAGATCTGCTAAATTCCTATCACCAATCCAGTCCTATCCTTCTCCGCCATCTCTGACTGTATTACACATTACAAAGTCCATGAGGAGGATAAACAAAACAGGTGACAACACATTCCCTTGGAGTACGCCCGCTGTTCACTCGAAACTCGCTTAATAAGACTCCATTAACATTAACTTTGCACTTGCTATGCTCATGAACAGACTTAATCAAATTTACATATTTAAGAGGAATTCCATAATAACGTAGGATTCTCCACAAGATTGGCTGATGCACACTATCAAAGGCTTTTTCATAGTCCACAAATGCCATCAAAAGGGAATTTCTATATTCTATGCATTGCTGTACAACATGTCCCAAAATGAAAATTTGGTCAGTGCAACTTCTACCTTTTCTAAATCCTGCTTGTTTATCTCTCAGCTTTTCATCAATCTTTCTCTCCAGTCTCCTAAGAATAAGCATAATATATATTTTCATAACTGACGTAAGTGTTATTCCTCTGTAATTACTGTAATCAGTCAGTTCTCCCTTTTTAGCTATTTTCACCAACATTCCTAACTCCCATTCACCAGGATTTGCCTCTTCATGCCACATTCTACAAAATAATCTTGTAAGTAGTCTTGTAGTCATTTCATTTTCGGCCAGTATCATCTTGGCAGTTATTCCATCGTATCCAGGGGCTTTACATCTCTTTAGTTTTTTGAGGATAGCTTCGCTTTCAAACACACTGAATTCATTCATGGGCACATCAAGGTCTTCATCAGCTTCAGGTATATCAATCAAATTATCCCCTTCAAATGTCTTATTCATAGTCTCACTAAAGTGTTCCATCCAACGTTGTCTTTCTTCATCTTATGTTGCTATAAGAGAGCCATCTCTCTCTTTGATGGGTATATGCTTCTTCTTCTTTGCCCCAGTCGAGAATTCATTAATAATTTAATAAGCAATTCTCACACCATATATATATATATATATATATATGTATGTATATATATATACATATATCCATATATATATATATATATATATACATATATACATATGTATATACATATATATATATATATATATTTATATATATGTGTATACATATATATATAATATATATAATATATATATGTATATATATATATATATATATATTTATATATATGTGTATATATATATATATATATATATATATTTATATGTATATATATATATTTATATATATGTATATATATGTATATATTTATATATATATGTATATATATATATGTATATATATATATATATATATATATAAAAAGAGAGAGAGATGGAAAGAGGAGAAACATATAACAGTTGAAATATATCAACGCACGTCTTCCTGTGTGAGTAAAGCGCAAGACCTGATAAAGTTATATCTTGCTTAATGTGACTGACAGTAAGGATGTTAGTATTTTCTCTTTCATTGCAGTGTTTCCACACTGACACTCGGAAATGTCTTGAATTAAATTGGACAGATAGTAAGATGCTCGTCTTAAGTAAAGTGTAGCCAGGCACGAAGCAGAGTTTTAGATCTTTCATTCCAAAATTGAATGCCATTATTCATTGGTTTTTTTTAAGATGCTGTAAAACTGCTTGATATGATACAAAACTAAAAACAGCAACAGCAATAATTATAATAATAAGGAGTATTATAACAATAATGATTACTGCATCACCAAATGAAGTAATGGGATATTATTAGATGGGCAACAAAATAATCATGATAAGGTTTACAATGGAAAAAAAAAAAGAAATAAACCAAGACAAGGCTTCATATAATCTCCAAAGCTTCATATTCAGATGGTTTCAATATAAGATTTTGTGAGCATCTTCTATCTTTAAGCTATAAAATATGGTCATCGTGGCATAATTGTTATATTCTTAATACTTTTGACAGGGAGACAGGGCTTTTTCTTATGATACAAAGTGGAAATTTAACTCGTCTTTCAAAATATCTCCTCAAACTAAATTATGATTTAATATTTTTTTTTTTTGCTGTAGGATTTCCCCTATCAATAGGGAACTATTCTATTGTGCTGCAGTAGGATTTTCTTTCTTAATAAGGAACTATATGCTGGTATAACTATTAATAAAAGTAAATAGATAAGGAAATATACAGAAGTGTATGGTGTGGGGCATTTCCTAATTGTAAGCTGTCAAGTTGTAGCTTTTTCCTTAGAAATTCGGGAGATGTTAAGCAAGTCGGTTACCTTGTTGCAAGATATTTATGGATACAAATGAAATAATAAGAAAGACTATTTTCTCAGAAAAGAGGTACTTGAGTGTCTTTAGCTCTCTATAGTCTATACATTCAGTAATAAGGCATTAATAATGTTTTACCAGTTCAATCAAGTCCTATTCCATCAGAGGATAAAACCATATTTGAAAGGTCACCCGTGTCCAAATATAGCATATCTAATTATACCTTTTAATATCATCATGCCTTCTTAGTTTTTAGAAAATTTTGTATATTAATTGAATACAATTGAATTTGTCGTTTTCAGTATATACTTATTAGAGAAACTGGCCAAAATGGATGATTTTTAAGATTTGATAAGAGGACTACTTGCTGTGCCCTAATATCGACAGGCTTACTGATAAGGGGCAGTAAATTCACATAGTATTTTTGGATAGTTTAGGATCTTTACTTGTTTGGTTAGATTCTTTTTTCTCGATAATCAGGTAATTAGATTCTACTCGAATGATGACAATAACATTGAGTAATTCACAGTATATTACAACGAATAATTTATCAACGGTAACATTTGAAATCAATATTTACCTTAATTTCTAAATATGATGTGTGATTGTTAATCCGCATTTTTTTAAACAGACCATTAATGATTCCATAAGTATTAATATAGGAATCTGTGATATAAAAAATCAAACGTTCCTTATTTATTTTCATTCAGTGGAGGCAAATCCACTTTTACATTATAAGGGATATGTTGGGTAAATTAGTATTTTAATTAGAATCCTTATCCTTTTCATAATATCTATTGTATAGTACCTCATTTTATTTGTGCAGGCTTTGTAATATCACCAAAGAGTTATTACCACCTCTTGATTTATAGGAAAACAGAAATTCCTGGGAGGACAATTATTTCACACCATGAGAGTTGGCAAAAAAAGAATACAGAAAGTAACGTCTTTTGATCTACATCTTGACTAGGAATTAAGGTAAGCATTGGAGTAAGGCCGTAACACGAACCACTGCTAGATTTGAGTTGCCAATAATAAG
>NC_090725.1:193310192-193312692 GCF_036898095.1 Palaemon carinicauda
AGATATTGCCCAAAATCTTGGATCAGTGTGTCCTAGACTTCGCCAGGAGACTGTAATCTATTGCAATATTCGTGGATTCATGACATTAGAGAACTTATTATTGCCTCCTGACAGTATGATATTCTATAATTCTCAAAAACATTGGTTTTTGAAATGAGTCACTAGTCTGAGCTCCTTATTCCAGGTTTAAGAAACCTATAGTTTTGAAACGGGAAGCCATTCCTAGCCAAGGGGAATGGTGGTGTATATTAGGACCGAGTACCATAGTTACCATAAGTCCTGCTATGAGTGTGGATGTCACAAAATTCAGGTCATAAACGTTTGTGACAGGCTTAACAACTCTATTTGTGTTCGATCTGTCAGAATCCAGACTTGGATGATTTATCTTTGATTATGTTCTTACCATTTTGGCTAAAATACAATATGCTGGAAAGCCTTCTTAGATGTTTATTGGTGATTTCAACGCTCACCAATGGAAGTGCTTTAATTTTGTTTGTTGGCTCACTATTTGGAATATCTGAGCATACCTAGGTTTCTTAAGTAATCAAAACTGAGCAGCTTGTCCCTAATGTGTTGTACTCTTGTAAGATATAAAATCCCAAGCAGATTGGAATGGACATTTGAGTAATTGTTTGCATTTGTTTTGGCCGTAATTGTATGAAAGTGTTGATCTAAGAATGAGTCTGATCAAAATAATTGATAGACATACCCTTTCTTGTGTGTTAAAATACTGAGTGAAAGACAAACTGGGTCAATGATGATTGCAGACATGCTTATTTGGAGAAACAGGAGCTTATCATCTTTAGAAGTATAATAGACCATATTTGTCTTGGAATAACGATACTCATCTAATATACTGCAAGTTGGCAATAAGTGAAAACCTTTCTGGTACATCTCGGGAAGATAAATGGCAGGCTACCCGTAATCTGCACTGATTAATGAAGATTTAACAGTTTTTCTTTACTTAAAGAAGATAGCTCTGAGAAAATCAAGAAGGCTTTGTGTCTCACTATCCAATGGAAAAAAGCAACTTTCTTTGAGTGATGTTTCCTTTTATATACTTATATATATATATATATATATATATATATATATATATATATGTATATGTATATGTATATATATATATAAACTATATATATGTATATATTTATATATAAATATATATATATATGCATATATATATTTATATATATAAATATATATATATATATATATATATATATATATATATATGTATATGTATATATATATATATGTATATATATATATAAACTATATATATGTATATATTTATATATAAATATATATATATGCATATATATATTCATATATATAAATATATATATATATATGTATATATTATTTATATATGTAAAGATCGCTGAATTCTTAACTATCGAGCTGTCATTTAATTTTTTTTTTAAATTAGTAAGTTTTACACACACACACACACACACACACACATATATATATATATATATATATATATATATATATATATATATATATATATATATATATTCTTGTTGGCTGTTCTAGAAGGACACTCCTAAATCAGACCATTGTTTTTTAGTCTTGGGTAGTGCCATAGCCTCTGTACCATGGTCTTCCACTGTCTTTGGGTTGAGTTCTCTTGCTTGAGGGTACACTCGGGCACGCTATTCTATCCTATTCCTATTCCTCTTGTTATTTTAATTTTTTTATAGTTTATATATAATAGATTTATTTTAATGTTGTTATTATTCTTAAACTTCTCTTGTAGTATATTTTCTTTTTTCCTTTCCTTTCTGAGCAATTTTTTTCTCTTGGAGCCTGCTTTTCTAACTAGGGTTGTAGCCTAGCAAGTAATAATAATAATAATAATAATAATAATAATAATAATAATAATAATAATAATTGGTAATGTTACTCAATTAGGTAAATTTGTTCTATACTCATATATTAGATTTTTAACATCTTGCGGCAGAACCTGTAAATGGGTATGCTGAAGGCAAGAATATGTTTAATAGTTTGCCATTTGGCTCTCACATGGGCCTTGGAGCATGTGATGCCCTTCTTATTATTTCCACTGCTGTACAGAAATCCATCGGGTCTGTTCAGGAAGGTCGTATGATTGATTGTTATTCATGAGCCCCTTGTTTTCAAACTTAATCATTAGGAGGTAGGTGGGTCTTTTCTTAACATCATTATTGAATTAGAAATAGATTGCAAAAAACAGTTGTTGATATGCAGCATAATGAGTACAGAAATGTAATTTATGGTGTTCCTTAGTATTCTCGTCCCATTACTTCTTGCAGATGAAGTAGATTTGGGGTTGCGGATTTGCTTAATAGAGAGCTAGGCAAAATTAGTGCATAGTGCAAATTATGGGGCATGAAGTTGAATTCTAACAAACTCAGAGTATGATTTTCGGTAGGTCAAGGACAGTAGCTCCTCAAAATCCAGATATCTGCATTGATAATTTTTTTTTAACTATATTCATCTCCTTTAAAGTTAG
>NC_090725.1:193320192-193322692 GCF_036898095.1 Palaemon carinicauda
GTGGGGTAGCGTATCCTAACATAAGGGTCCAGAAATTATATTTTAATTGACAAAGCTTTCCAATACTTGCCGTCTGTCCCTTCAGCTTTCAAGTTTTGATCATCCTATTCCTGGCGGGGGCTTTTCTTTTCTTTATCTCTTACCAATGTAGAATTTTGCCACCCCCAGTTTATGTTGAGGTACAAAAGATCCATTTGGAAAAACCTTACAGTCCATAAAAATGTTCTTGCCTTCCTCCAATGTCTTTTTTCTCACTTTGTCCCCTATTATAAGTTATGAGGTGAGCTCTCCCTTTCTCAAACAGTCTATTCAAGACTATCAGATTCATAGCTTCTGTTAATTATAAAAATCTTTCACTGCCCTGGTTTCTTTTCCTAAACCTCTTCCTCCCTTTATTCCTTCAAAGCCACAGAATTATCAACAACATGGCCTTTCATTTAACTAGATAACCCTAAAAGTTCACTCTGGAACTAATTATGTATATGTATATATATATATATATATATATATATATATATATATATATATATATATATATATATATATATATATAATTATGAATATATATAAAGGGGTAATATAGAAATAAACCCTCGACCCCTGAACAAGGTGACAACCAAATTTAGAATCAAGCTTCAATGGTGAAGGAATGTCTGCAACCAAATCAGAACTTCTTGCCAACTTAAAAGCCTATATACTCTGTATACAGGAGACACATATGGATCTGGTTCTCCCAAGAATACCTGGCATGCACCTAATAATATCCCACTCAAATCCAATTCAGGGAAGTGCAATCTTTGCCCGGGATAAATCCATCATCCTGAACAGTAAAGACAGCTCGGTTCGTGGTCTGGAAATCCTCCAGGTGGACACTCAATACATTACCGTCACAAGTGTGTATACGCAACTAATAGTAAACTTCACATGGTCACACACTCACCAACTAGGTAGCAAGGCATATTTTGTTATTGGTGACTTTAATAGCCACAGCACAAGCTGGGGCTACAACCGTTCAAACAGTGATGGTGAAGCTGCCGAGAACAGGGCCGTAGTTCACGACCTAACACTCCTATGTGATGCAAACGGTAAAGCATCCATTCAGAGTACACGCTGGAGATGAGGATAAAACCCAGACTTAGCATTTTCCTAATCAAGACGTTTTTATAATGAAAAATCAGTATTTGACCCTTTACCAAATTTGCAACACCAACCATTAATAATTGACATAAATCCTGTGATCACATCCCAACAAACTAAATCTAAACCCAGGCAAAATGGGAAATTTTTAGTCAAACCTGGAAACTGGGATATCCAGTATCAGCCCAGTCCCACAGCATTACATTGGCTTCCAATCACTGGTTTGGGAAGTTTTAAAGCAACTCCCCTAGAGGCTGTAGGAAGAGATGCATCACAGTTCTTGACGAACAATCAAAAGAGCAGTACATGAAATAAACCCAGGCATATAACGAAGATCCTTTTGCTGGGAGTTCTGTCGAACACGAAAAGGCCCTTTTGGCCTCCATCAGTCATGAAAGAAAAGAACACTAGCATAAAGTCATAACTTCCATAGACATGACTCATAACCACAAAAAAGCTAAACTAAACTTAGAAAAGAAGCCCCAACTTAGATTAGCTGCTGTAACCCCCAGACAGGTAGTGTACCAACTGCTTCTGAATTGCAAGCCTCACAACAAAGAGCAGAGTTGCCTAAAGAAAATGAGACAGGACATGGACCAAATCATGCAAGACAGTGACAACAACTTCCAACTGTTCACCTTAGAAGAACTAAATGCTGCCATGAAACATCTCAGATATAGGAAGGCGGCCGGCCTAGATGCCGTAATAACGGTTACCTTACATTTTGGAGACAAAACAGATTCATGGTTCCTATTGCTATTCCATTCCTGTGCAACAACTTACTATATCCCAAAGATTTGGAGAAGAGCAAGAGTGGTGGCCTTGCTGAACCAGGAAAAATCCATCAGCTAAAACCTATCGACCAATATCATTACTCTGTGTATCCTGTACTACAAATTATATGAACGAATTATCTTAGCCCGTATCCAACCAATTGTCGAAAAACAACTGTCGCCAGACCAAGCTGGCTTAGGATAGGTTGTTCCTGCTGCAGTCAGGTATTGAACTTGACCCAATACATTGAAGACGGGTTTGAAAAGAAGCAAATCACTGGTACAATATTTGTTGACCTTACAACAGCATATCATACTAAACCATACAGCTCTCCTAAAGGTTGTTAAACTATACAAAATACCAGGATAGTCCACATCATTGAATCATTGTTTACCAATGGGCAATTCTTTGTTGAAATATATGGCAGAAGAAGCAGATGGAGGATACAGAACCGCATCCTTCCACAAGGGTCATTGCTGGTGCCAATGCTATTTAACATTTATACAAATGACCAGCCACAGTACCAGAATACCCACAGGTATATATATGAAAACAACCTGTCCATTACCACACAATCGGATTCCTTCAT
>NC_090725.1:193325192-193330192 GCF_036898095.1 Palaemon carinicauda
ATATATATATGTATATATGTATATATATATATATATATATATATATATATATATATATGTATATATGTATATATATATATATATATATATATATATATATATATATGTATATATATATATATATATTTATATACTATTAAATACCTTGGGTATTTCCACATCTGTTACTACTGTCTGCTTAAATGAATGGGAGAAGTGATCACGGTCGGGGGTTAGTAGCATTCAAAACTATATATTAGAGAATTGGATGATCTCAGCCATCCGGAAGATGGTTTGGACCTTCTTGTGGGGAACTGTTTTCAAGGGTTAGGTCATTGACATCCCTGGGAATCCAAATCATTGAGATAGGACTCTCGGATTCTGGCTGGATGCCCATCATTACAGGTATGGGGAGGATGATATATTTTCTTGGTCTCAGTTCTAACAAGTGTCTTTAGTTTAAACACCTGTGCCTCTATACATGTTTTGGTGCTATCACACGGGTTTGGAGTGGACCATGTGAAAAGTATACTCACACTGTGCCGATAGTTAGAATGCAATTTCTTCTCTAAGTGTAATACTTTCTTAATATCCTTAAGCAGGTAAAAAGAAAAAGACTTCCAAAAACAAAGCCCTACCTTTCATTATGAACCCTTCGAAAAAGGATGCCCTATCCCCTAGATATGACGACTCCCTTGGCACTGTTAATGGCTTCTGCTAGTTTAGTTAAGGAAAATTCTGTTGACGATCAAAGAATAATAAGAGCCTTTCTTGGAATGTCCAGAAATTTGACTTTAATGTAAGGAAATCAAGGGTCATTCATATACAATATGTGATATGCCATTAAATTGCCATTATGAAGCATTGTGGATGAGTTTTAAAATATGATAAAACTACTGATATGATGAATCATAAAGAAAATGATGATAGTAACCATAAGGAAGCTTTCAAAGCAAAATGGGAAATTTCCAAAATAAATATTGATAATTTTGAGATAACTAGAGCTATGCAATGCAACTCCTAGAAACCTTGACATATGTTACCCCAGTAACTGGTATCAGAATGAGTCTGCTGACACCAACAGAAGACCCATAGAAAGAAAGCCTAAGCCACCATTGTTGCAAATTATAAGGCAGAAGAATAGAAATACTTTAAATTTAGTTAGCTAACTTAAAAAAAAAGTGGGTACTGTAGAATGTGGACACATTTCTAGCTTTAGCATAATGTCCATCTTGATTCGTGCTAAATCTAGAATGCAAACTTTTATGCTAAATAATATAGCAATAAATGGAAATCTAATAGTAGATATCAAACCCTATTTGAATTTTAGTTTTGGAAGAGGGATGATTTTTAATGAAGTCCTCTAAGACTTTAGCGAGGATGAAATCTTGGATATGTGTTCAAAAGAAATATGGAAGGTTCATAAGATTCACAGAACCACTGGTTATTTTCACGTTTTGAAGACCGTGATGTACCCTCTCATGTATACATCGAAAATAAGAGAATTCCAGTTCCCCGGTGTGAATAGAAACCTTTGCAGTGCTACAATAGCACGAATTTTGACATCCATCCAGGATATGTAAAAACCTACAGATCTGTGACAATTGTTGTGATCCTGATCATGGACCCTGCACTAGTATTGCAAGGTGCACTAATTGTAGCCAGGATCACAAGCCATCCAAGAAGAAATGGCCTCAATATCATATAGAAGCAGCAGCTGTTCAGAAGTCGGATGCTGAACATATCAGTGTGGGGTATGCTAGAAGCAAGACCAAAAGCTATGCCAAGACCTTAAAATTTAAGGATGCAAGGCATCCAGAAAGGCACCGATTCGGTGCCTTTCGTCAAAAAGGCACCGCCTCATTCCGCTGAATCTACTACTTCAGATGGAACAGCCCAAAGCTTTCATCTCGGGTAGCATCATTGTCGATTTAGGAGAATAAACTTAGGCTAGAGAGCCATTAGATGCGCCTGTCTGTATGAAGGTACATAATCCACATAGCTCTCCATCTTTTAATCGAAAAAGGAAAATCACCATCTCTCTCCTTTCCAATAATAAATGCAAAAATACCCATTGCAAATAGTTGAACCTTCAAAAACGTGAATCAATAAAGAATTCAAGTTCAGGTCCACCATCCCCTCAACAATTAGGCCAAAAGAACATGAGAAAAGGAAGTGTTAAACCTAATATATCAAGAGTTTTTTCAAGAAACCTACAGGAAATAATGTTAAATCAAAAGCTGCCAATGGGAAGACCTCATCCAAGATGCCTTCCAGAAATAAACCAGTTTTTTCCTCCATTTTGTTATGGAATTTCCAGGTTTTAACGGTCAAATATGAAGAACTTAAACTCCTCATTCGTGAGTACTCCCCTATAGATGTACAGTATGTATGCAAGAGAGCAAGCTTGATGCTAATACTCATTGTCCTGGAGAGTATGTTACTTACAGGACACCACATGATCAATGAGTTGGGAGATATGGCGACATTCGTCAAGATGTTCCTCAAATATCTTAGTTTAATTCGTACACTTCTGCCGGAAGCAGTTGTACAAGTTGTTATAGGAAGAAAATACACAATTTGTTCTCTTTACTTGCCTCTAAGTGACACATCATATGATAATATAGTAAAGGGGCTTCAACAGTTGCCACAATTTTTTCTCGTACTGGAGATTTGAATGGTAGATATACTTTATGGGGAGATGGTTTAGCAAACAAGGGGCAATTGTGGAAAATGAGGATGTCAGACTCCTTGATAAAGAAGAGCCCACATACTTTCATGTTCAGACAGGTACCTTGTCATGTATTGGATATCTTTTGTTTCCTCAGTCAACAGCAGAATACCACCGTCATCTGTATGGAGGAAAGGGAAAGAGATAACAGGCTAATTTACTCCAACCCACCACCAGTGTTGAAATTAAGTGGTCAATATGTGACTGGAGCAACTTAGGTCAACAATTCTTTGGCCGGTCATTTCTCCAGCTACTGGTCACCAGTATAGAAGCATTGAAGAACAGATTATAAATTTTACAGGAGAAAAGGAAGAATCTTAAAATGCTCCTTTTACTGAAAAGGAATTTGATTCCACACTTGCTACGTGCAATGATACAGCCACTGAACCCGATGGAATTCCATATGCAATGATTAAACATGTATCTGTTAATACTAAGTTTTTTTTTTTTAAATATTATTAATAGAATATGACATGAACATAGCTATACAAGTGTTTGGCAACTATCCTTTATTTAAGCATTTTTAAAACCTGGTAAGTATGAGTTTTTAGCAGCAAACTATCGATCAATTGCATTGACATTTTGTTTATTTAGGATCATGGAGAAGATGGTTAATGCAAGTCTGGTATGATACCTGGAGAAGAAAGGCATTTCATCACCTATCCAGTATGGATTTAGAATAATGCACTCGGAGACTGATGTGTTGGTACGTATTGAGTCTTCTATTTGTGTAGCCTTTGCTTCCAAACAGCCCCTTGTAACTATTTTTTTTTTTACCTTGAAAGACATATGATACTGCCCGGGGATATGGTATACTTAAAACCATTCATAATTTGTCATTAAAAGGAGAGTTACCATCGTTCATTCCAGCACGTGCTTCACATAGTAAATGAAACTCTTGTCGGAGAGGAAGATTAGAAAGGAGTTCCCCAGGGTTGTGTGCTAAGTTTAAACGTATTTGCATTAGCCTTTAATGGGATATTCTCTGTTATTTCCCAAGATATTTTTTCAATGCTCTTTGTAGATGATCTCTCCATGTCATTTGCTGGAGCTAGAATGGCAATGGTTGAGAGAAAACTGCACCCGTTAATTGAAAAAATTATTCAATTGGCTGTTATGAATGGACTTGAGTTTTTGACAAGCAAAACGGTTGTCCATTGCTGTCGTATTCATGGAGTACATCCAGACCCGTATATGTATATCAAAGGTCAACGGATACCATATGTAAGAGAAACTAAGTTTTTAGGATTAATATTTTATTGCAGGCCGACATGGATTCTGACATGAAAGCCTTAAAAGTAAAATGTCCTAAGGCTCTGAATCTTTGAAAGGTTTTGTCCCATACATCATGGGGTCAGACTGCAAAACTTTTAGTTATACAAAGTTTTATTTTTTTTTTTTAAATTAGGTATGGGTGTGAAATATATTACTGAGCTACCCCAGGCCGATTGAAGATTTTAGATTCTATGCACCATACTGGTATCAAATTGGTCACAGGAGCCTGTAGAACTTCGCCTATTCCAAACCTGCTTGTTGACGCTGGAGAATTACCTTTAGACCTTTAATGAAAGCCTTTTATTGTTCGGTATTGGTTTAGGTTGCAAAGCCTTCCTAATTCTATAGCCTATCAGACTGCAAACCTTGTAAGGCATTAAAAATATTTTGAGTTGCACCAAAAATCTCCTCAATAAAAGAGGAGGGCAATTTTGCCGTTTTTAGTGATGCAAAGAGTGTCCTACAAGCTTTAAAACATTTTAATTCCAGAAACCCTTTAGTTTTGAAAATTTTAGTGTTTTTTCATATTGGGCTGAGAGGAATAACTATTCGATTTTGCTGGGTTCAAGCACACGTATGTGTTTTGAAATGAAAGGGCAAATTTACTAGCAAAGAATGCTGCAGCAGAGTTGTTACCAAAAAGGTATCCCATTCTCTGTGAAGATTTTTACCTCAAATTAAGAATTTAATCTATAATAACTGGGAACAGCATTGTGATAGTTTAGTTGAAAATAAGAGGAGAGAAATAACGAATCTTATATCCCCATGGAGGTATTACGTGATGCCTCGAAAGTAGGAGACTACTTTCTGTCGTCTCCGCATTGGTCACACTCATTTAACACACGAGTTTCTGTTGACTGGCCAACACCAGCCATGTTGCGACGACTATTTGTTACTCTTGACAGTGAGGCATTTGGTGACCGAATGCATCGCTTATAGCACCAAAATAAATAGATATCTGTTTGAGGCTCGAGTTGAAGATGGCAGGTTCATCCTTGCCTAGATTCTTGGACAG
>NC_090725.1:193335192-193362692 GCF_036898095.1 Palaemon carinicauda
TAGAGTTGAGACAGGAACACTAAAGAAAGTTAATGAAATTAGGAGAAGGTCGAAGTAATATTCAGAGGAAGAAAAAGAGGAGAGAAAGAGAAATTTAGATTCGAACCTGAGGAGCAATTTCCCAAGTTCGAGAGCCCTCGTGCCCGTCACAATACTTTAACACGAAAACAGTATTTCCTGTTGAAGCACAATGACTTCGACAAGGCATGCTCTTGTTGAGAGGGTCTCCTAGAAGAGCTGCTTACCATAGCTAAGGAGTTTCTACTACCCTTACCAAGGGAAAAGTAGCTACTGAACAATTACAGTACAGTAGTTAACCCCTTGGGTGAAGAAGAATTGTTTGGTAATCTCAATGTTGTCAGGTGTTTGAGGACAGAGGAGAATGTGTAAAGAATAGGCCAGACTATTTGGTGCATGTGTAGGCAAAGGGAAAGTTCACCATAACCAGTGAAAGGGATCCAATGTAGTACTGTCTGACCAGTCAAAGGGCCCCATAACTCTATAACAATATTATCTGAACGGGTGGCTGGTGCCTTGTCCTACCTACTGCTATCCGTTAGGAGGATAAAAAACATGGATGAAAACACATTCCCTTGGAGTAATTCACTGTTCACTGATAATTCATTTGATAGGATTCCATTATTCTCATGAACAGTCCTAATAAAATTTAGATATTTAAGAAGAACTCCATATTAATGTAAGACTCCTTAAAATTGGCCGGTGAACACAATCAAAAGCTTTGCATAGTCCATAAATGCCATCGAAAGTTGATTTCTATTTTATACACATTGCTGTCTTAAAATGAAAATTTGGTCAGTACAATTTCTACCTTTTCTAAATCTTGCTTGTTCATCTCTCGGCTTTTCATCAATCTTTCCCATTAGTCTCTTTAGAATGAGCATATTATATATATTCATGACAACTGACGTAAGTTTGATGCTTCTGTATTTATTGCAATCAGTCGGATCCTTTTTACCAACACTTCCAACTCCCATTCATCATGTATCATGTTTTTCCTCTTCACGCCATATTCTACAAAATAATCTTGTAAGTATTCTTGACGTCACTTAATTTTCGGCCATTACCATCTCAGCAGTTATTCCACCGTATCCAGGGGCTTTTCATCTCTTTAGTTTTTTAATGATAGCTTCAACTTCAGACACATTAAATTCATTCGTGGTCAAATCAAGGTCTTCCTCAGTTTCAGGTATATCAGTCAGATTATTCCCTTTATATCTCCTATTCATGACCTCACTAAAGTGTTTCCTTTCATCCAGGGTTGCATTTCTTCATCTTCTGTTCTTATAACAGATCCATCTCTCTCTTTGCTTGGAATATGCTTCTGATTTTAGTAGGATCATCCGTCATCGAGAGTGGAAGTTGAAGAAACATCTTTTTTATCTGCCATTGACGTCAACGAGATTTAGAGGGGTATTTTCTCTACACCCAAAGTTCACGGTACTTCACCAAGTTGCTCATCAACTTATATAACATGGATTGCTAAGATATACTGCCTAGCCCTGTATATATATATATATATATATATATATATATACATACTATATATATATACTGTGTATATATATATATATATATATATATATATATATATATACACATACTATATATATACTGTGTATTTATATATATATATATATATATATATATATATACATACTATATATATACTGTGTATTTATATATATATATATATATATATACTATATATATAATGTGTATTTATATATATATATATATATATATATATATATATATATATATCGTTTTTAGCTAAAATCAGGCATAATATAAACTTTAGATAAGAGAAAATTGCACCTGAATTAAGAAATGAAAAACGAGGAGAGCAGAACTGGTGAAAAAACGTGCAATTTCTTCTTGTGAGCGTGAGAAATCTTTTAAAAATATCTTTCTCATTCTCAGCGCCGTTACGACGTCGTTGATTTCCCTGTTTCTTTTCCTCGTCGTCCAGTTCTATAACATTTTCCCTAAACGTGGTTTTTATCTACCGATGCTGAGGATACTCTGTACCATTTACATGTATTAAAGACGATAATAACAAGAAATTTAAATATGCAGCTATTGCTCGATTTAGATTTAACCGCCTCTATTTTGACCATATTTGGGCAGCCGCCTATTGTTCCTGTTTCATATAAGAAATAAAAACACATATGCAAGCAGAAGCAGAAAGCAGTTGTAATTCTGACTTCCACTTGAAGTCATTTTCTCCTCGAATATAAGTTGTCATTACAAAGTGCCTCTTCATCTCAGCAATCGAATCGGCCAAGAAACCGAAAGACCTTGGAGGCAAGTTGGAAGGCTGTTTGGTAATAAATACCTGTAAAAGATGATAAGGGAGAGGGGAAGGGTAATCAGGTATTAGAGTTTCATATCTTCGACGATACGAACAGGATTCAGCCTGAATAAAATGAAAATGGACTATACCATTTTTCACTGTAAAGGAGAACATTCTTATATTCTCAGGGGTACTCGTAACCTCCCTCTTCGGGAAGATTCACTGCACAGATTTATTGGGGGACAAGCTAATCCCGTTCTAACAAATTGAATGGCGTGTGTAAATACCACGTTGATTTAATATCAAAATTTTGAATATTTTTGCTATTATAATTCTCTCTCTCTCTCTCTCTCTCTCTCTCTCTCTCTCTCTCTCTCTCTCTCTCTCTCTCAAGCACAGAAGCTATTTGTTCATTTTCTGAAAATATATCTAGTAACGGAAAACCTAAACTAATACAGAATAAAGTTCGTTATTTCTTTCATAACTTTTCACTAGTATTGAAATTCTTCCCGTTGTCCGTATCAATATATTAAACTTTGAAGTAAAAGGCAACAAATATCAGGAGTTATCATATTATTTCCATTCTTTAGTGCGATATAAATTCCACATGTATACAGTCTTATACCATTTCTTTCAAATGTATAGTATTTAAGAGTATTTTGTCGTTATTTCGAATATTGTCCCCATGAAAGTAGGTTGTTCGTAATATCCTTCAGAAAATTTTAGATTGGATTTTGATAGATTTATGAAAGGATTTATATGGTTGAAATTTCATGGGGGAAGCAAAACATTGTTTTACATGGTGCTTAAAATTACATGGAACCAGTATCAACTAGGAATTACGTGGAGCCGGTTTCCCTCTAATATATATGGTGCTTGATATTACATACTGTAGAACCAGTATCTCTCTATGATTTACATGGTGCTTAGAGTTAAACGGAGCTTGCATCTCTCTGGGATTTACATTGCGTTCAGAATGACATGGAGCCGGCTTCTTTATAGAATTTAAATAGCACCTTAAATTACAAAGAACCAGCATCTTTCTAGGATTATCATGGGTTTGGAATTGCATGGAGTCAGTATTTCTCTTAAGATTTATGTGGTGTTTGGAATTATATAAAGCCTACATCTCCCTAGGATTTACAGTGCTTCTAGACCAGAAGCACAGTGTGTTTATTCCGAGTTTTGAACACTAAAGTTTTTATCCCCTAGATGAGTGATACCTACCCCCAACATCTCAAAAAAGTATTGTTGCCGCATGAAAACTCTGGCTTAAGTATTGAAGATGAATGCTAAAAAGAACAAAAAGAAAAAAGATAGAGTGAATAGCATATTCTTGAAACATTAAATAACCGTTTCTCGTTTCTCTGAGTCTCCTCAACACAGTGAACAATGGCAACAATGTTAAGGCTGGCTGAGGGTTTAAAATTCACGTTTATCTTCAGGAAGGAATATATGTCTGAAATTTTCATAAAACCCTTTTTGGAATCGATTAAACCTGGAATGACCAATGCCAGCCATTTTTGCTCTATCTTTCCACCCGTCAGCAACTAAAAACTCTATTAAAGATTCAAATTCTTTATTATTCAGTTAAGAACAGAATATATAATGCAAAAATATTGTTGGTGTAACATTAAAGTGGATGTAATTCAAACAATGAAAACCTGCGTGTGCTGCCAGAAAGCCAGCGCTGTTTTCATGGAAGTGTATTTAAAACTACGTAGTATCCCCAATAAGCCTAAAATCATAGACCGAATTGGCTTTGACCTATTTGTGCTTACGCAATGAGTTAGGTGGAAAGGAAACAAAAACTTTCATACGTCTGTAATAAAGGTAAAGGTTCCGTCAATGTTTATTGTCGTTCACAAACTCCTCCTAGGGTTTTGGAGATGGACCCCCCAATTATTATTATTATTATTATTATTATTATTATTATTATTATTATTACTTGCTAAGCTACAACCCTAGTTAGAAAAACAGGATGCAATAAGCCCAGGGGCTCCAACAGGGAAAGTAGCCCAGTGAGGAAAGCAAACAAGAAAAAAATAAAGTATTTTAAGAACAGTAACACTAAAATAAATATTTCATATATAAACTATTAAAACTTTAACAAAACAAGAGGAAGATAAATAAGATAGAATAGAATGCCCGAGTGTACCCTCAAGCAAGAGAACTCTAACCCAAGATAGTGGAAGACCATGGTTGAGAGGCTATGGCACTACCCACGGCTAGAGAACAATGGTTTGATTTTTGAGTGTCCTTCTCCTTGATGAGCTGCTTACCATAACTAATGAGTCTCTTCTACCCTTACCAAGAGGAAAGTGGCCTCTGAACAATTACGTTGCAGTAGTTAACCCTTGTATAAAGAAGAATTGTATGGTAATCTCGGTGTTCAGGCTTATGAGGACGGGAGAATGTGTAAAGAATAGGCCAGACTATTCGGTGTATGTGTAGACAAAGGGAAAATTTATCACTAATAGTTTCTGGGTAATTTAGAAAAACATTATATAATTCACTCCGTTTTTCTCCTTTTAAGCTAGAGTTAAATAACTTGAAATTCTTAAGCACATAAGAGTTTTCCTCAAAACTAGTTTCTCGCTGCGACACAGTTATTACTGGTCCTGAGGGTCTGTTGTATTTCTTTAGCAGGTTTATGTGCAGCCACTCAGCTCTACGTCGACCCATATCAAGTAAGTAATTCAAATTTCCCCTTTTTTCCTAAAATAGGAAAAGGACCCTCGAGCTTATATGATAATGAGGGACCTTCTTTCTGAATCAATAATAAGACTTTATCTCCCACATGGAAATTTCTCTCCTTTGCCCTAAGATCGTATCTTTTTTTTAGTTTCCCCTTGGTTGTTGCTCTCATTTTCTATTGCTGATTTCCAAGCTTTCATTAAATTCTTCTTGTAATTTTCTAAATTCTGAATGTAATCTTCTCTACCCTCTTGAATCATTAATTTACTCTTTAAAATTTCTAAAGGTCCTTTAGCGGTGTGACCGAACAGCAACTCACAAGGACTAAATCCTGTAGTGTCATAAGGTGCCAATCATAAGGCTAACAAAGTTAAAGGTAGTTTTTCTTCCCAGTCATGTTCAAAGTTATTACATAATTTTCATAAGCAACTTTTTAATGTTTAATGGAAACGTTCTACAATCCCTTTTGACTCTCGGTGATACGGTGTGGAAGTTACAAGTTTGATACCTAGCTCTTTTAATTTGTCTTTAAAATATTTTGACACAAAATTACTGCCATTATCACTTTGTATAACACAAGGCAAACCAAACTTGGAAAAATAGTTCAACAAGCATTTAACTACATTTTTCGCATTGCAGCTTCTTACTGGGATTGCTTCTGGATAACGTGTTAGTCTGTCAATGATTGTTAATAGATAAATGTTCCCTCCTTTACTTCTAGGTAAAGGTCCAACTATATCAATTACTACATTATCAAAAGGTTCTCCCACTGATGGAATATTACATAAAGGAGCCCTTTATTAGGTTTACCAGCAATTTGACATTCGTGACAGCCTAATACATATCTCTTCACGTCACTTTTCATCTTAGGCCAAAACTAGGTCTTACTTATACATTTGAAAGTTTTATTTACCCCTAAATGTCCTTGATCATCATGTGCTAATTTCAGAATTAATTCGCAAAGCTTCCTAGGAATTACAAAGGGGGCCCATTCATGCACCGGTACTACCTGCAGGTCTCCGGTTTTGGGCAGAGCTTCAGTGGCCGGACGACCGAAATTGTACCCATACAATACCCAGGCAGCCTGAGTGAAATTAGGTTAGTCTACTCTCTGCCAACAATGGATGAGGTGTTATCAGAGAAGCAGATGCAAATTCTAGCTCTTTGTATTGTAGCTTACGAGAAACGTAAGCAGCCGAGAAGGGGGAAAAGGGTTTGGATGAAGGAATGGCTAGCAAAAACAGAAGTACTGTCACAAACAAACCTGTTGTCACTTTTAGTATGGGAGCTTCATGATTTATTTGATTATCTACGAATGGATGAGTGTACATTTCGCAAGCTTTTAGACCTTGTGGCACCACATATACAGAGGAAAGACACTTGCATGATATGTGCTATATTTAGGGTTACCAGATTTCAAGATAAGCAATCCGGGACACTCTTAAATCTCGCAATTCTCAGCTTATAATATTTATATCTAGATAAATTTATACACATAGTATATATACACACAGATCAACATATAAAAACCTAGAGACGTATCGAAAAATATCAAGCATTTTAATGGTATATGAAGAAACAAAACTAGGAAAATTAGTATTTAATGCAAATTGCAAGAAAGAAAATGAGACTAACTTGGGAAAGTAGTAATTAATATTTATGAAACAAACTTTTTCATATGGAAAGCATGTCTGTAAAATTCTTCGTAAAGACAATGTATTCCATTTACACTGTAAAATAGCATCTATAGTTGACACGTCTAACTTATTCCTTTCGTCTGTCCATTGAGCAGTCATCATAGAACCACATTTGCATTATGAGCAGGATTATCGAATGGATATTCAAGAATACTGTTCCTTGAAGTCTAACTGCTTAAGGATGGAAAACCATCTTTTATGACACATCTTGGTCATCCATTCATCACGTTGGTTCTGCAATTGTTGATCAAAGAGAATTTTAATAGCTGACCACAGGCAGAAAAGCACGTTGTATGCATTTTTACTCCTTTGTCTTTTAATACTAGACAAGAAGATTGTATCTGTTCCCATACTGGAGGTACGTCTAGTAACATCCATGAAAAGTCATCAAAGCTTTCTAAATCAAACCATTTTTCTCTAGTCTTGGCTAGTGCCATAGCCTCTGTCCATGTTCTTCCACTATCTTTGGTTAGAGACCTCTTGTTGAGGGTACACACGGGCACACTATTCTACCTTGTTTCTCTTCCTCTTGTTATTTTGTTGTTATCCTCTTATTTTTTTCAAGTATTTATAGTTTATATATGAAAGATTTATTTTAATGTTGTTATTGGTCTTGAACTTCTTGTAGTTTTTCTTTATTTCCTTTCCTCACTGGGCTATTTTCCCTTTTGGAGCCATAGGGGTTATAACATCTTGCTTTTCCAACTAGGATTGTAGCGTAAGTAATAATAATAATGATAATAATAATAATGATAATAATAATAATAATGGTAGTAGTATATTTGTACAATCGTTTGAATTGAATGATGGCAAACATTATGAAAGGCCATGGCTACTTATGCTGCTAATATCTTATTTTCTTTATCTGTGTTTTTCTTGGTAATGAAGTTTGTTGTGTTTTTCTTGATCATGAAGTTTGTTATTTTATCATCTTTTGAAGTGGAGGAAATGCTTTCTTTGCCGAATCAATGTGTCTCGTGATATCATTCTTCCCGCCATTCTCAAAACTGAAATTGTAATGGCATCAAAGCAATTGCTTCCTTGTTTGATAAATGTCCACTCGCTGGATTATTCATCACGAAATTTACATTTACGTTTTGACATCTTGGGCTGCATGCAATTAGTTTTAAAGAGGAAAAAGTAGGCTGTAGCAAGCAGTAATGGTACTCTGGTATGGAGGGTTAAAATGAAATGTCACAGTATGTTACTACTCAATAGTCAGCGCTCACCTGGTGCTAACCAATTTGATAATTTGCAAACGCGATTCGCTGCTTTATGTAAACACAGTAAACCTTTAGTAAAATGTTTTGGTTATTCAATTTATATTATCATCATTGTAATCAAGAAAGAATCGCCATTTTACGTTATATCATGAGGTAAGGATTTTAATTTGTTAATATTTTTTTCTATTTATTTATATATTTATAATGATGAACTAAATGCGGGACAAAGAGCATCCCGTGAGAGTCTAGTCTGGGACACGGGACAAAAGAATGAAATTTGGGACATGTCCCGCAAAAGCGGGATGTCTGGCAACCCTAGCTATATCACCAAGGGATAGACTTGTATACATCAGTGAATTAGTTCCAAAGTCTTTTTTCTACCAAGATGTCTGACATAGTGCTCGCCTACTAGCGTTCTTCTACGGCGACTTTTAACCATAGAAGGAGGATGATAAGCCTGTAAGCCATGTCGAAGACACCTCACATACATTCAGGCCTGCTCGAACAGGTCTAGAGCTGTCCGGTTGCCTGTGTTTTCAAACCTTACGAATAAAATCACGCCATACATGCAACGACACAGTTAAACCACACCCACAACGTTCTCACCTGAAGGCTGCAACTGAGCGTGAATGGGGCCCCTAATTGTTCTATAACTTCTTCTTTGCTAACTGAGTTGGGACGAGCATAGCGACACATAATTTTGTCTTTTAAACAAAAGGTTTCCTTTTAAACATTATCGGGATCATCATCCGATTTACTTAAAAAAAATTGAGTGTCTCATCCTCTCTCTGCAACTTAATTAGCTCATCTCTGTTCAAAATGTTAGTGCCTAAACCATTGCAGTAACTATTACTTGAATCCACTACATCGACTATGTCTACTTCACTACTTTCGACAGCTACTTCATCAACTTGGCTAACACTGTCAACACCGAGGGAGTCGGTCATCTCAGCCCCACACTTGCTAAGATCAACCTCACCGCCTCCATCACACATGTTCGAAACCTCGAACAAATTATGACTGCAGTCTATATCTATATCTAAACCTGATCTAGTTACTACCATTTCAGGCACTGGAACCTCACTTAAAATAGGATTCACACATTTGGATGTAGTTAAATCATTATCGACAATAATGTCAACGCCGTCAACGGGAAAATAGTCTACAACTGGTAGTTTTACATCTCTTGACACTCCCTGTCTTTTCAAGTTCATCTTTAACAAAGGACAAATAACGCAAGTATTCGGAAACCCACCTAACATAACTTTTTCTTTCATACTGATTTTTGCCCTTGTTGGCACACTTCTCTTTCCTAATATAGGAAACGGCTGCTCTCTGGTGTCCCTAAGCAAGATAACTTCTTGAATCCCCTCCTTCAAGAGAAGAAAATACACCTTCAGAAAAAAAATCTCCGTAAAATTTCCTAGTTTCTTTCATAATGTCACTTATGCTTGGCGAAAGATTATTAACTAGAGACACTGGTTTCTTGACATTCTTCTCCTCTACTACACAATTCCTTGCTATATGCCCCTTCTTATTAAATCGATAACAAATTATCTCTGAACTACTACCTTCCCATTTGTTCCTACAAAACCTGGCAGTATGACCTGGTTTTCCACATGTATAACAATAGTAATGATAATCATATTTCCCTGTGTTAATATCGCTAAAACTACTCTTACTATGTTGTATCTTACTAGAAGAAGGAATATTTTTCTTCTTACTATCACTTAAACTATGAGTAAGATTGTGCTCATCTGCCAACCTTGTTGCATCTGTAAAAGACTTTTTACGCCTGCCTATCTTCTATATATAGCTTAATGTCTGGAGATATGTTATCTTTGAAGTTTTCTAACAAAACTAAGTTCTTGAGCTCATCAATATTATCTACTTCAGCGGAAGTTAACCAATCACAAAATTATCTTTCTAACTTCTTTCCGTATTCTACATGAGTACTGCTCTCATTCCTTTTCAAACTTTTAAATTTCTTATGGTACGCCTCTGGTACTAACCTGTATGTACTAAGAACAGTTTTTTTCACGATATCATAGCCTTCACTTTCATCCTGAGACATACAACTATACATAGAAAGTACCCTACCACTTAAGACTAACTGTAAATACAAAGTCCACTTGTTTTTGGGACAACCTACTCTATTCATTAACTTTTCAAAAGACATGAAATATTTTGTTACTTCCTTCTCATCAAATTTTGGAATTAATTTCAACACTGCACCTATACCTAAATTATCAGAATCATCGTTCAATAATGAATTACTACCCCGTCTGCTACCTGAAGCATTACTTCCTGGTCTGCTACCTGACGGACTAATATGAAGATTTTGCCTTAGACGAGCGACTTCTAACTCATGCTTACGCTTTTTCTCATTTTCTTCTAGCTGTCTTTCATTTTCTTCACTTTCAGCTGCTCTTTCATCCCTCTCAAACACATCCTGTTCTCTCTTAACAATATACTCTTGGGGAGCATTGCCATCTAGACCATGAAGTTTACCTGAAACTATCAAATCTTTTGTAATCTCACTCATTCTGCTTCTTTCTGTTGGTTACGTTGTTGAAAATCCTGGCAAGGTCGCCAACTGTTAAGATCTTAAAATCATTACAGGTCCTTTCAATAAGTAAGATGTTCCTAACAGCAACCATTAAAACATGGGAAATTAATATGAAAAGAAACACTCGAAAAAACACCACGATTATTCACCAACTTATAAAGAAAATTAACGTTACTTCTTCGGTTACTTTAACTGACAAATCAAAACAATCAAACACCAATAGAAAAGGGGAACAGTCAGTAAGGTAGAAATAATTAAGGAATATTTTTACTGCAGCGGTTGAGATGATACTGGTACTGAGACTTCAGGTTTGAGAACGTTGCAGAAGGGGGGCTGAAGCTCAGATGAAACTGGCACGATGACCGGATTTGAAGATGTCACAAAAAGGGTGGTAACAAGAAAGGACATCAAAGGTCTTCTTCCAAGAATCCGATGATACTGTTGAACTAAGGCAGGCTGCAGGCAGTGTTGGCTACTTCGCGTCACAAGTAGGGAGGGCAGGCTGCTTCAATTTGTCTCTTCTTTTAGGCCATAACAGGATTTTGGAGATAGGCTTTTGTTGTCTGAAGGGAAACTTAGAATCTGGCTCTATCAGACTTCTGGTCGTCTCTGTTTCTTATCACGTTAGGACTTGGATCTTATCTTCTTCGGACATAGTACCTCTCTTATCTTATGTCCTGTCCTATCTCACTTTGACAATCTCTTCTTGAAGTTTATATACCCAAGTATGGGCGGAGTTAATTACAGTGGGCAGTGGTCATTTCCATAGAAGGCATTTTTTCAACAATTCTGCGTCTTTATTGGCTTCCTCAAAAAACGCCCATTTTGATCATGCCATGGAAGCTTCTAAAAGAAATTTCTGATGCATTCTGGACCACGTGTTAAGTCGTAACAAAAGGGCAGCACCTGTCCTTCCATGATGACATATATCGTAAACAAGGATTTCCCTCAGGCTAAGCTTCTCAAAATATGCTGACTCCACTAATTAAGACGATATCTTGGTCAAAACAGGACAGTTCTCTTATCACGGCAGGCGTTTTCGTCGAGGCTCGGTTTACTTCCAAAATGCTGACGACAGTGAAGGGATTACAGGTTTGACCAAACAAAACAGATGTCGAATCTCGTCTCGCCTCACTGTTCACATTTTGGGAGTAGATATTTTTGTGTTTTATAACATCCTTTTAAAAATATTGTATCTACCAATGACACCAAGGCAATTAAAGATATTAGACTTCATACATCATGGGGGTATTAGATTGTCCACAGGAGCGTTTAAAACTGTCCTAAGTCTCCTTGTGGATGCTGGTGAATTACCCTTAGCCCTTTACCGAAAGTCTTATATTGTTCGGCATTGGTTTAGGTTGCAAAGACTTCCCCATTCTTTAGCCTGTCAGATTGCAAACTTTGTAATGCATTGTAGATCTTTTGAGTGACACCCAAAATCTCTTCAACCTTATGGTTTTCGGGTAAAACAATCAATAAACAGTCTTGATATAGCAAAAAAAAAAAAAAAAAAAAAAAAACAGAGTTCCTCCATTTAGAATATCACCAACCCTTCCATGGAAATTACCAAAGATATCTTTTGGTAAATATTTTATTGGTATAAAAAACAACATGGCTGAAATAGAAGCTAGGGCTCTTTTCTTATGGAATATGTCGAAGAACATAGTGATGGGTCCAAATCTATATACTCCAAGTCCAACACCATGTTTGACTATAGTAATTCTTTTAACTGTCGAGGTGCACTTCCTCTAATATCTTCCATATACAGTATATTGCCGAACCATATGGCATACTAACTGCTGGTGAGAAAATAGCGTTAAAACAAGAGGGCAATTTTAATATTTTTGATATTCCGACACACACAGGTGTGTCTGGAAATTATGAGGCAGGCACTGGCAAAGAATGCTGCTACTGAGTTGCTACCAAGAAGGTATCCCATTCTCTGTAATGATTTTTTTTTACCGACAATTAAGAATTTTATTTATAATAATTGGCAATAGTATTTGGATATTTTAGCTGAAAATAAGCAGAGAGCAATTGCGAATGTTATATCCCCTTGAAAGTATAACGTGATGCCCCGAAAGTGGGAGACTATTTTGTCGTTCCCGCATTGGTCACACTTGGATGACACATGAGTTTCTGCTGGCTGGCCAGTACCACCCATATTGCGACGACTGTTTGATACCCTTGCCAGTGAGGCATTTGTTGACGGAATGCCCCACTTATAGCAAAGAAAGAAATAGATATCTGTTTGAGGCTGGAGGTGATGATGGCGGGTTCATCCTTGCCAAGATCCTTGGACATGATGTGTTGTACAATGCTAGTGGCATTATTAAATTTATTTCAGAAGCAGGTCTTTTGAATGCTTTTTAAATTTCATAACATATTTACTTCTATGGTTTTAACTGAATATTCTTTTACTCTATTCATAATAAACGATATCAGCGTCAATGACCTTCGATGTCAGGATAACAGAGAACTTCAAATAATTTGTTCATTCATTCTCCCTAAGCCACAATGTAATTATTGGACAAGTAGAATACGAAAATAGCTGATGATTATCGAGTTTTAGAATAAGAGACCGGTTGCTGGTTTTAAGAAAGAGACAAATAATTGTTAGGAGACCAGTAAAGGTTTGGGTGTTTCTGTATGCTGGAGACTTTTTTTTTGCCGTGTCAATAGGAAGCAAACTATTAGGAAAGTCCAGGGAGTAGACCATATGGTTCTTGAGTGAGAGAACACAATGAACATTCCTATCCTTCCATAATCAACAGCAGATACATATAAAAGTGATTAAAACACATTTTACCTTTTTGTACATGGACCAGCACAGATGCCGGGTGTGAACCTTGGGGTACGCAAGAATAGATGCCTGAATCCCCTGGTCCAACCGAAGATACTACCAGTTTTGTAGTCGTTTCTCCACGACCTCGATCGATCTGCAGCAAAGATAATAACATTAATTTTTATAATCTTCAAAATAGTAAAACTATATACTTCAGTAAAATAGGAAATAAATATTCAGCATTGCAATATACATATATTATATATATATATATATATATATATATATATATATATATATATATATATATATATATATATATATATATATATATATATATGATACCTATACAAATATATATATGTATATATATATTTATATATGTATATAAATATATATATATATATATATGTATATCTATAAATATTTATATGTGTATATGTATATGTATATATGAATTAAAAAAACTGTATAGTTATTTATATATATATATATATATATATATATATATATATATATATATATATATATATATATATCATATTGTACACAACTTTACAATTTGGACATCAGTAAAAAGACTAATATACATTAGTGATGTACGAGCAACTAAGAATTAATATAGATATGTATGTGCATATATATATATATATATATATATATATATATATATATATATATATATATGTGTGTGTGAACTTGTTTGATTATGTATATTATATATATGTGCGTGTAAATTTATATAATATGGTGGAATGAAGGAGTGAAGGTAAAAGTGGAAGAGAAAAAGAGGGCTTTTGAAGAATGGCTGCAGAGTAATAGTATAGAGAAGTATGAAAAATATAGAGAGAAAAATGTGGAAGTAAAGCGCAAGGTACGTGAGGCAAAGAGGGCAGCTGACCTGAGGTGGGGTCAGGGATTGGGTCATTCATATGAAGAGAATAAGAAGAAGTTTTGGAAAGAAGTGAAGAGAGTAAGGAAGGCTGGCTCGAGAATTGAAGAGACAGTGAAAGATGGAAATGGAAGGTTGTTAAAAGGAGAGGAGGCAAGGAAAAGATGGGCGGAATATTTTGAAAGTTTACTGAATGTTGAGGATAATAGGGAGGCAGATATAATTGCAGTTGCAGGTGTTGAGGTGCCAGTGATGGGAGATGAGAATGAGAGAGAGATTACAATAGATGAAGTGAGGAGAGCACTAGATGAAACGAGAGTAGGAAAAGCGTCTGGTATGGATGGTGTGAGAGCTGAGATGTTGAAGGAAGGGGGTGTGACTGTACTTGAATGGTTGGTGAGATTGTTTAATATGTGTTTTGTGTTGTCAATGGTACCAGTAGATTGGGTTTGTGCATGTATTGTACCACTATATAAGGGTAAGGGAGATGTGCATGAGTGTTGTAATTCAAGAGGTATTAGTTTGTTAAGCGTAGTTGGAAAAGTGTATGGTAGAGTAATGATTAATAGGATCAAGGATAAAACACAGAATGCAATCTTAGAAGTACAGGGTGGTTTTAGAAGAGGTAGGGGTTGTATGAATCAGATTTTTACAGTAAGACAGATATGCGAGAAATATTTAGCAAAAGGTAAGGTGTAAGTTGCGTTTATGGATCTGGAGAAAGCGTATGATAGAGTTGATAGGGAAGCAATGTGGAATGTGATGAGGTTATATGGAGTTGGTGGAAGGTTGTTGCAAACAGTGAAAAGTTTCTACAAAGGTAGTAAAGCATGTGTTAGGATACGAAATGAAGTGAGTGATTGGTTTCCTGTGAGAGTGGGGCTGAGACAGGGATGTGTGATGTCGCCGTGGTTGTTTAACTTGTATGTTGATGGAGTGGTGAGAGAGGTGAATGCTCGAGTGCTTGGACGAGGATTAAAACTGGTAGACGAGAATGACCATGAATGGGAGGTAAATCAGTTGTTGTTTGCGGATGATACTGTTCTGGTTGCAGACACAGAAGAGAAGCTTGGCCGATAAGTGACAGAATTTGGAAGAGTGTGTGAGAGAAGGAAGTTGAGAGTTAATGTGGGTAAGAGTAAGGTTATGAGATGTACGAGAAGGGAAGGTGGTGCAAGGTTGAATGTCATGTTGAATGGAGAGTTACTTGAGGAGGTGGATCAGTTTAAGTACTTGGGGTCTGTTGTTGCAGCAAATGGTGGAGTGAAAGCAGATGTACGTCAGAGAGTGAATGAAGGTTGCAAAGTGTTGGGGGCAGTTAAGGGAGTAGTAAAAAATAGAGGGTTGGGCATGAATGTAAAGAGAGTTCTATATGAGAAAGTGATTGTACCAACTGTGATGTATGGATCGGAGTTGTGGGGAATGAAAGTGATGGAGAGACAGAAATTGAATGTGTTTGAGATGAAGTGTCTAAGGAGTATGGCTGGTGTATCTCGAGTAGATAGGGTTAGGAACGAAGTGGTGAGAGTGAGAACGGGTGTAAGAAACAAGTTAGCAGCTAGAGTGGATATGAATGTGTTGAGGTGGTTTGGCCATGTTGTGAGAATGGAAAATGGCTGTCTGCTAAAGAAGGTGATGAATGCAAGAGTTGATGGGAGAAGTACAAGAGGAAGGCCAAGGTTTGGGTGGATTGATGGAGTGAAGGAAGCTCTGGGTGATAGGAGGATAGATGTGAGAGAGGCAAGAGAGTGTGCTAGAAATAGGAATGAATGGCGAGCGATTGTGACGCAGTTCCGGTAGGCCCTGTTGCTTCCTCCGATGCCTTAGATGACCGCGGAGGTAGCAGCAGTAGGGGATTCAGCATTATGAAGCTTCATCTATGGTGGATAACGGGGGAGGGTGAGCTGTGGCACCCTAGCAGTACCAGCTGAACTCGGTTGAGTCCCTTGTTAGGCTGGGAGGAACATAGAGAGTAGAGGTCCCCTTTTTAGTTTTTGTTTCATTTGTTGATGTCGGCTACCCCCCAAAATTGGGGGAAGTGCCTTGGTATATGTATATATATATATATATATATATATATATATATATATATATATATATATATATATATATATATATATATATATATATATATATAGATAGATAGATAGATAGATAGATAGATAGATAGATAGATAGATAGATAGATAGATAGATAGATAGATAGAGAGAGAGAGAGAGAGAGAGAGAGAGAGAGAGAGAGAGAGAGAGAGAGAGAGAGAGAGAGAGAGATTGATTTTCAACATTAAGCTATCCTAAAAGGTGGTAGCTCCATGAAACAACAAATACCACCACATTCACTCTTTGAATGCAAATTACTGAAAGAAACCCCTGTAAAGTAAGAATTTTGTAACATTAGCCGCTCCTTAAACTTTCACAGGAGTATCGCCAGCAAGGTAAACCCCATTACACATATTGCATAATTCGACCGTCTCTTCCAGGCACTTCAGCAATATATTAGCTATATGCAAGAGCAAGACCTCTTTCACCCCCTCTTCCAACCTCTCGAAACCCTCTTCCCATCTGGAAAGGGACAACTCAACACCACCGACTCAACACCGCCAACTCAACACCACCGACTCAACACCGGGACAACTCAACACCAGGACAACTATAAAACTATAAAAAAACACACACATACACACACACACACACACACACACACACACATATATATATATATATATATATATATATATATATATATATATATATATATATACTTGTTTTACATGTGTCTTTTTAATGAAGAATGGAGACACGTCTTTATCCCAAACTACTTTCTCTCATGGATCTCCTCGTGATATATATAAACTCCCGATCAGATGCAAATGACCTGTATATCATATAATTGTTTTGCTTTTTGATTTTAGTATGAGATGAATGTAAATGTTGCAACCAATTTTCTCTTCCAAAAAGCATAATTCTGTGTAATTCAGGCCCATAATCGCCTATCAAGGAATTTTCTTCTCTCCCTTCCAGCCAGCTTTCTCTTCCAAAAAGCATAATTCCGTGTAATCCAGGCCCACTATCGCCTATCAAGAAATTTTCTTCTCTCCCTTCTGGAATGTAAATCTTGTACTGGTGCAGCAACTCTAACTCTTGAAGATCTGCAGGAGGAGGAGGAGGAGCACTTACGGCTTTCCTTTTGCGGTTAATCGTTTTTCTCATAGCTGAAGCATCAGGCAGTGATTCAAGCCTAACTTGTGATACATTTGTTAATATCTCACTTATTACTACACTTGGCTTTTCAATGGTGTCTCTTGCGCGTTGTTTCAAGGATGTGTAAACTTTAGCCACTTTAACATTGGGTGCAGATGAATTATGGGAATGCTTTTTTACTTCCTTGATAACAGATCCAAATTTTGTATGAATCCTTGCATTGCACCTAGCACCTTGATCACAAAGCCAAAATTTGACATTATTATCTAGTTTACAAATTTTATCAAACACAAATAAATGTCCCCCATATGTAAATTTTTCCTTTCCTCTTTGGATAAGAATTTCCATTTTGGGTGAGATGACAATTTATATTTCTTTATATTTCAGTATCTTCCAAATTTCCAAGTATTGGGCTCGATGTAAAGAGATGGGTAGCAACATTTTAGTGTGGAAATATGCTTATTCAGATTAACTGAACTGAACAATATACTAATACCACCGACACTGAAAAGATAAATCTTATAATCCCTTTAACCACTCAATATCGAAAAACAAAACATTGTTCATTAAAAAGAGAAGTAAAACTATTATATATATATATATATATATATATAACGGATTTTGAGCGAAGCGAAAAATCTATTTTTGGGTGAGATAGCCATGTCGTCCTGATGGAAGTTCCTATAGGGTAGCTTCCTAGGGTATATTACAACTACGGCGATATTCCCAGAGAATTTACCTTAAGGTACCAGAATTCTAACTCCTGGAGCGAGTATCCCTCGAGAAAGGGATATCGCGACATATCAGAGGACGTATTCTAGACACGTCACATGGCAATCTGCGACCTGAACAGAGATTTCGTCTCGTAGGAGGGAGATTGACGAGATACGAATTCAGGAAAGAAAAAGGGGAGCCGCTCCCAAGGCTTCCCTATCCCCCGATTCGTATGCGTGCCTGGCGCCAATCCTGGCGCCATCTGTATTCCTTGTAGCGTACACGAGGTGCTACAGATACTGTATGTAGGGAGGGGTCCTACAGCCCTTTCTTAGAAAGGCAAGGGCGGGTCCATCAGGATGACATGGCTATCTCACCCAAAAATAGATTTTTCGCTTCGCTCAAAATCCGTTTTTTGGGCTCAAGCCATGTCGTCCTGATGGAAGTGTACCAGAGCATTACTGTATCTGTGGATTCTCAGAACGTGCCGATTCCCCGGAGGTATTTATTCCCGGTCGACTAGACCTAGAGACCTAAGATGTTACCGTTATACATCTTTTCAACTAACTATAAACTATGTTAGAGCTTCCTGCCCCCTACAGGGAAGAGTCCTACTAGACTCTGGAAAGTCTCGAAGAGTACATATATCTATGTATGAATACCAGGCAAGCTAATATAGTGGTCTCGCCCTATATTAAGTAAAGCATAGTTTGTATAGAACCACTGCGTCAATATATTGACCAGTAATCCGCACAATACTTGTATTGGACAAAGGTTTATATCCGCATAGGAAGAAACTAATAAAACCGCCCTCGTCCCTTTATGGGACGGAGTCCTCCCATTAGGGGACTTACATAAACCAATGCAACATAGCTTGCATAACAGAACAATTCTATCAGAATTATCCCAGATAAGATACATAGAATTAAAATGCTCAATTATACCAATAAATTGACACAGGTGAAAGAGACGCAAGGTTCTCAAGAACAAGTTTATTGACAGATAATAAACAGACAGGTTAACAACAAATATATATATTTATATAAAAGAGGGTAACCCAAAACTTTAAGCATAAGTATGATAGTAAACAGAACTTGTTTATCTGAAAGAAAAACCATTAAACACCACTTTAATAAGATACCAAGGTATCAAGTCATAAAAAATCTGTATTAAAAATCAATCACATTAGCGTTAGAAACGCTTGGCACACATGTCTGAACTTATGCTAGGTTCACCTTTGAAAGAAGGAACAGTCTATATGGGCACTTGGTGCCCTCATTTAGTTTGTAGTACAGTATGTACCTACACACTCACCCTGGACTTAATCGTCCCAATTAAGACCACTGTTCCTCGCAGAGTTAAACAGTAGGGTTAACTACACGACCCACTGCTACCACAGATCTCTTAAGTTCCTCTACTTGCTTCGCATAGTGGCGAAAGAACACCCTGGAAGACTTCCAGCCCGTGTATGAACGGAGATGTTCAAAATCCATACAATTAAAGAAATTTAGGGATGAGGCAACTTTCCTCGGATCGTGACCTGCGGGTGTATGTCAGGATCCGCTCTGCGAATAAAATATGTGATTTTCGCTCTGAGTTGATTCAGAGATAAATTTGAGCCTGACGTTTCTCCCCTGAATAGTTGACCACCCTTGAAGTCTGAAGTTCTACGAAGATAGACCTTTAGGCATTCTACTGGACATAGAGATGCATCTTCTTTCAGAGGGCAGATTCTCCAGGGACCCCACCTGTTGGTGGGTAACTCATTCTTGGCGAGAAACGTAGGATCCGGAAACAGGTTCAGCTCCCCCCCATCCAGGAACTGAACACGACCTGCCTCTCTCGAGAGGGCTACGATCTCACTAACCCTGGCCCCGGACGCGAGTGCAAATAGGAAAATAACTTTTTGCGTCAAATCCTTTAACGCACATTCTTCATTGCTCAACAGGGAGGCGAAATAAAGAACTTTGTCTAAAGACCATGAGATGGGCTTTGGAGGTGCTGAAGGTCTGAGCCTAGCGCAGGCTTTCGGAACTTTATTAAAGATCTCGTTACCTAGGTCGATCTGGAAGGCAAATAAAATGGGTCTCATCAAAGCCGATTTACACACTGAAATCGTGTTAGCTGCCAACCCTTGGCCATGGAGGTGGATGAAGAAAGATAAGCAGAAGTCTGTTGAGATCTCCTGCGGATTCTTTGCCTTTACAAAGGCCACCCATTTTCTCCAAGATGACTCATATTGCCTTCTAGTCGATTTGCACTTGTATTCCTCTAGGAAGTCTATGCTGGCTTTCGAAATCCCGAAACGCTTTCTCACCGCTAGGGCGAGAAAATCATGAGCTGCAGGGTCTGGGTTTTCTGTAATGAAGCGCAGACAGTCGACTTCTGGACTCGCTGGGTCAGAACTGGATGTGGTAGCGGCACGAACTTCATCTGTAGTTCCAACGCCAAGGGGAACCACATACTGTTCGGCCACTTGTGGGCCACTATTGCCGCTACCCCCTTGAAGGATCTCAGTTTGTTGAGGACCCTCAACAGAAGGTTGTGAGGAGGGAACAGATAAATCCTGGACCATCTGTTCCAGTCGAGGGACATTGCGTCCACTGCTTCCGCTAAGGGGTCCTCGTACGGGGACACGTACAGGGGCAACTTCTTGTTGTCTTTCGTCGCAAAGAGGTCTATTTGCAGTTCTGGGTTTGATTCAGAATGAAGGAAAATGATCCTGCGTCTAAGGACCATTCCGACTCTATCGGTGTGAACCTGGATAGAGCGTCCGCTGTCACATTGCGGACTCCTTGAAGGTGAACTGCCGACAGGTACCACTTCTTCTTTTCCGCCAATCGGAAAATGGCTAACATCACTTGGTTGAGAGGTGGTGACCTCGACCCTTGTCGATTCAAGCATCTCACAACCACCTCGCTGTCTGTCACCAATCTTATGTGGATCGAGTGACGCGGGGAGACTTTCTTTAAGGTAAGGAGCACTGCCATAGCTTCTAGAAAGTTTATATGAAAGGTCCTGAATAGCTTGGACCAAGTCCCCTGGACTTTTTTCCGATGAGAGTGACCTCCCCATCCCTCCTTTGAGGCGTCTGAGTGAATCGTCATCGACGGGGGAGGTGGCTGAAGAAGAACCGACTTCTTTAGATGTCTGGCTTGGGACCAAGGTCTGAGAAGAGTACGTAGCCGAGGCGGCACTGGTCTTCTCAGGTCTCTTCGCGCGTTTGATGCATACCTTCTCCAAACTCCGGTTGCATCCTTTAGCTGTGCTCTTAGCACTGGGTCTGTCACTGAAGCAAACTGGAGAGAGCCTAGTACCCTCTCCTGTTCGCGTCTTGATATCCTTTCGGAATCTAGAAGTCTCTTTACAGAGCCCGCTATTTCCTTCCTTTTCTTCGTTGGGATGGAGAAACTGTGTGACAAAAGGTCCCAGTGGATTCCCAGCCACTGGAACTTTTGGGATGGAGAAAGTCGAGACTTTTTCTTGTTGATCTTGAAGCCTAGGTACTCTAGGAACTGGATCACCTGACTGGAAGCTTGCAAGCATTCGGTCTCGGATGCTGCCCACACCAGCCAGTCGTCCAGGTAGGCTACTACCTGAATTCCCTTTAGGCGTAATTGTTTGAGAGCTGCGCTCGCAAGCTTCGTGAAAATCCTTGGGGCTATGTTTAGCCCGAATGGCATGGCTCTGAAGGCGTACAGTTTCCGTTGTAGCCTGAATCCTAGGTAGGGGGAGAGTCGACGGCTGATTGGAATGTGCCAATAGGCGTCTGACAAGTCTATAGAGACTGAGTATGCCCTCTTGGACAGTAAGGTCCTTATGTGTTGCAGTGTTAGCATCTTGAATTTGCAATTCACTATGAACTTGTTGAGTGGTGACAAGTCCAGAATGACTCTGAGCTTTTCCGAGTCTTTCTTGGGAACACAAAACAGCCTCCCTTGGAATTTGATGGACTTCACCTTTCGGATCACATTTTTCTCCAACAGTTCTTGAACGTACTCCTCCAAAACGGGGGTGGAGTGTTGGAAAAACCGAAAGCATGGGGGTGGAGTGCTGTACCAGCTCCAACCCAGTCCATTCTTGAGTAGGCTTTGGGCCCAGGGATCGAAGGTCCAGCGATCCCAAAATTTCATCAGTCTCCCTCCTACCGGTATCATTTCACTTGGACTGCCGTCCTGAGGTCTTGCCTCCCTGACCACGACCACCTCTGAATCCCCTTCCCCTTGAGGGGCGCCTAGACGAGCCTCTGGCTGCTCCTCTAGGTTTTGCACGAAAGGAAGAAGACTGTCCTTCGAACGTTGGGGCGAATGTGGTTGACTGACCTGGCACAGCCTGGGGTACCCACTGAAAGGCAGTCGGGGTTTGTGCCACCATCTGGGGCACTGGAGGCAAAGGCAATTGCAGTTGCTGTTGCTGTCTATAAGGCTTGGCTGGCCGAAATGGTAGCCTAGTCTTCATATTCTTCCTCTTTGGTTGAGGACCCTCATCCGGGGAAAATTTTCTTTTGATAGCCAGGCCCCACTTCTGGAGAAGGTTTCTATTCTCCACGGCGGCCTTATCAACAACCTCTTTGACCACATCGGTAGGGAAAAGGTCTTTTCCCCAAATGTTGGAGGAGATTAATTTCCTTGGTTCGTGTCTCACCGAAGCCCCGGCGAACACGACCTCCCTGCAAGCTCTCCTTGCCTTGATGAAGCCATAAAGGTCCTTCGTCACTGTGGCTAGGTGAGACTTAGCCACTACCATGAACATTTCATGGACCTTAGGGTCACTTGCCATTGTCTCAAGAGTGGTCTGATGAGACATTGAGGCAGCCAGTCTTTCTTTGGTCTCGAACTCTTTTCGTAAAAGAGATTCGGGCAGCTTGGGGAGGTCCTCGCCGAATTGCCGTCCGGCAATATCAGCCTCCAACTTTCCCACTGAGAATGTCAGATGGACATCCTTCCAGTCTTTGTGGTCCATAGGCAGAGCCAGCGACAAGGGTTTACACTCCTCCAGGGAGGGGCAAGGCTTGCCGGCCTCGACTGCCTTTAGGACAGCCGCAAACCCTTTTTGTAAAAAGGGGAAGGCTCTATCAGGAGAGGACACAAAAGAAGGGAGCTTCTTGCTCAATGCAGCTACCTTCGAATTCGAGAAGCCCCTCTCTTTCATCGAGGATGAAAGTAGGGCTTGAGCCTTAGCGTGGTCCATAATAATGACCTCCTTCGGCTCTGTCTCCTCCCTTGAAGCTGGTTCTTTTCTCAGCCGGACATAGCAGTCCGGATATGATGCCTTGCTGGGCCAGAATTCTACCTCCTCTAGGGGAACTGAACCCAGCTTATCCGAGATGACGATCTTACCAGTCGTCATCGGCATGTGCTCAGCATACCTCCATGGGTTAGCATCTGAGCATATGGGAAGGTCTTTCACATTGAGCCTTTTCTGGGGCCCATGTGATTCTGCTAGGGACTGCATACGCAGTTCCATTGCAGCCGCCTTCTCCTGATTCTCCTGCATTTGTTGGATCATTCCAACAATCGAAGAGAGGGCCTGTCCCAGTTCTACTGGGAGACCAGCCGATGTTGAGGGGATGGGCTCCGGCATCTGAACCGGAGTAGCCGACACCTCGTCGACCCCATCCTCTACGACATCCGGGGTTTGAACTTGATCCTGACCTTCTGCCAGGAGGTCTTCTTCCAAACCTTCGTCCAGGTCAGACATCCTGTCACACAACTGGATGTCTTGCATCGCATCTGCGACTTCCTCGTCCACCTGGACTTGATCTTGAGGGATCTCCTCTTGAGGCTGGGGAATCACTGCCTCAGCTGATGCCTGGGGAAAAAGATACGCCCTCATCTTCTCACTTGGAAGATAAGGTCCAGAGGTGTTCTTCTTGAAGCCCCTTACCCAAGTACGAAGCTTTTCCCTAGCTATATCCCTTGATTCCGCCGTTCTAGGGGAATCAAAAGCCTCAGTAATCAGGTTAGTGCATACAGTACATACCTGAGGGTCCCAATACTGGAGATCATCCTTGGAGACAGCGCATGCTGCGTGTCTCCTACAACACTCATGTCCGCAGAGGTTCTTGCTGCGGACATTGCAGAAAACATTTCCGCACTTCGGAGGGTCCTCCTGTAAAGAGAAAAAATTTCCATGAGTATCAAGTGAACTATGTATCACTGGATATGCATAGTATAGCATAACAATTCATAAAGGAAAGACACACACTTGTGTTTCCCTCACAACCCATTGTTGCAGCCTTCCAGATAATAAAATCAAAATGGTTTATCTCTACTAGAGTAACCAATGCAAGGTTTCCAGAGGAAACAGGTGGAGCTCACACCTAGGCAATGATTTTAAAATCCTGGATAATAGACGAGGAAGAACTCTGCTTCCTGTCTGAGGGCAACAGCAAAGGGCTGTGCAAGAAAACACAATAGTGTTAGAAGATACAGTGCTGTACCTAAACTTTTACTATAGTTTTCTTCTTACTGTATATGCTATACAGAAGAATACTAGTACAGTATAGGAGGATGTGTGCCGGCCTACCTTTGCCGGCCGGCACACACCACAACTAGCTTTAAAGTATACTACTTAACAGCTATAGGGCGGCAGCACTCTGGTTCAAATGCCTGTGCCGGCGGCAGCAGCTGCCGGCCAGCAACAGCCAGTGTTGGCCGGCAATGACTGCCGGCCAGCAACTACACAAGGTAGTACCCAGCTGCCGGCCACACTCTTGGTGACCGGCAGACAAGGACTGACATAAGCCGGCCGGCAAAGGTACAAGACCGATGCCAGCCGGCAGCAAAAGAACCAGAAGACTACACCTGCCCGGCTGCCGGCCTCATAGGTCGTCAGCCGGCCTCATAGGCCGGCAGCCGGGACAGGTACAGCACTAGAAGAAAATAGAATGGATGCCGGGATAAGAGTGTACACAACCCCCCGAGCCCGGCAACCGAAAGAGTGCATATAAGGAAGGGGAGAAACTTAATTCAGGCTTCCTTGACCAATGCCGTCCGGCTCTGCCGGCAGGCATGGATGAGGGACCAAGAGAGGTCCGGGCAGCACTCGAAAACATAAGACCCTTGCCGGCCAGCATCTCTGCCGGCCTGCAATGGGCTTAGTCAATTCCACATCCCAACCTATACTAGGTCCAGAAGTAGAATGACGTACAGTACAGTAATACCCCTGCCGGCCAGCTCTGCCGGCCGGCAAGGTACAGTACAGTAATGGCTAGGCCATTACGGAGATAGAGGGGGAAGGGACAAGAGGGTCCTGCCAACCTTGCTTTAGTGACAGATTACCCGCAGCCAAGAACTTTGTCTTAGCCTAAGGGAGATCTAAGGGAAAGGGCCAGCAATACTTGCCAGCTTCCAGAGCACCAAAGCAAGGAAGGCGTTGCTACTCCCAAGGGAAGATTTTATCCTCCCCCGAGAACAGCAACAGGACTTAGTCTGGTCGATCACAAAAGAAGGAATCATAACTTACAGAAACCTTCGATAGTGACCTAAGGGAGCTAAGCTCCCTTTGTAAGTGTTAGGTCAGCGAGGGGGACTCTGCCCCAAGCCAGACAACACGGACTCAGACTAAAAACTCTGTTGTTCTGTCCCTCTTTGAACCAGACTTTGCTGGAACAGGAAGGTACAGTAACACCCTAGTATAGTTTTATCGAAAATAAATTCGGAAAAAACCACTTAGGGATAAGCCCAAGGCTTAAACAGCGGGAAAGGGATTGCATACCTTCTCCGAAGAAAAGAAAGCAACCGGGGAGAATGATAAAGTATACTAAGGCTCCATAAGCAATTAGCCTAGGCACCAAGAAAATCGATTACCTAATTCACCGAAACTCTCACGTATACAATCTTGGAAATATTCCACACAGTCTAAAATGTATAAAATATAGCCTAAAGCTTCAATAAAATTTTAATTACACTCGGAAAAACCAAAATCATGCATTAAGTACTAGGACCAAACGACTAGGCTACATGGCCTAGCGTAGGCCAGAATGGCGAATACTTCGCCAAATAATACTAAGCACGAAAGGAAATCCTATGTAAAGCTAAATAGCTAAAATTTATTAAGCAAAACAACCAGGAATGTCACTCTGACTAACTAATTTATACCTAGCGAGTGACAGTGTCCAGGACACCTCTGGTAGGCTACGGCTCTTGTATCAAAGATTAATCCTATTAATTACTCAAAATTTTACCAAGAGCCTACATTTATACATAACAGACACTATACTCAACTTATCCGAGGCCAACGAAGACGGAGAAGCCATGAAAAGCTGAATAAATCCAAGATTTGCGAGAAAAACAGGAAAAAACACCAAGTTGTTAAGCTACACAAAAAGGAATACAGATGGCGCCAGGATTGGCGCCAGGCACGCATACGAATCGGGGGATAGGGAAGCCTTGGGAGCGGCTCCCCTTTTTCTTTCCCGAATTCGTATCTCGTCAATCTCCCTCCTACGAGACGAAATCTCTGTTCAGGTCGTAGATTGCCATGTGACGTGTCTAGAATACGTCCTCTGATATGTCGCGATATCCCTTTCACGAGGGATACTCGCTCCAGGAGTTAGAATTCTGGTACCTTAAGGTAAATTCTCTGGGAATATCGCCGTAGTTGTAATATACCCTAGGAAGCTACCCTATAGGAACTTCCATCAGGACGACATGGCTTGAGCCCAAAAATATATATATATATATATATATATATATATATATATATATATATATATATATATATATGTATGTGTGCGTGTGTGTGCGTGTGTTTTATAGTTTTATACTTGCCCTGGTGTTGAGTTGCCCTGCACCCCTTCCGATCAAACACCAGCAATTCGGAATTACTGATTCTTTTTAACATATCGCCTTGCAAAATTTCCACTTAACCAAAAGGCTAGAAAGTACTTTGCTCCATCCTCTTAACTAGGCTAAGGCTTTTCTTTATCAGTTAGTCGTACATCGTACATATGACGAAGATACATCATATCAATAACTTTTTTCTTTTATTTAAATTCCCTATAAACCCCACTTCTATAAAGGCGAATTATCTCATCAATCCTTTTATACTTTTCTACCTTGTGTTCTATGGCAATCAAAGTCATACTATTTGTTTTCCACACCTCCTGCTGCATTTATTATATTTCATATTTTGTGATGAACTTCTCTCATCTTGTCACCCGTCGTTATATTTACACCATCACAATAGCATGCATGAAGAAATTTAAATTTTCTTCTGTCCATACTAACAGTCTTAACTTACTTCATCTTCCACGTTTCTCTTTACTCTCATTATCTTATTGTTGTTCACATTTACCTTCAATTTTCTGCTTTTTTTGCAGATACTTTCAAAGTATTTTATGATAATCTACAGTTTCTCTTCACTGTCGCCAATCAGCACTATACTATATACCATTCAAAA
>NC_090725.1:193367692-193377692 GCF_036898095.1 Palaemon carinicauda
TATATACACATATACATATATATATATATATATATATATATACACACACACATATATATATATATATATATATATATATATATATATATATATATATATATATACATATATATATATATATATATATATATATAGAGAGAGAGAGAGAGAGAGAGAGAGAGAGAGAGAGAGAGAGAGAGAGAGAGAGAGAGAGAGAGAGAGAGAGAGAGAGAGAGAGAGATAGCAACATGGATACAAGAGCAAACTAAATTAGAGGATACCCTAGAAGCTTGTAAGAAAAAGAAATGGACATGGAAAATGTACTCAATGAGAATGACAGATAATAAATGAACATTAAGGATAACGGAAGGGATCCCTAGAGAATGCAAAAGAAATGCCAAGACCATCGGATTAAATACTTTTCTTTTTTGAGAAAGTGGCATTTTCCTTTTTTTTTTTTTTTTTTTTTTTTAAATCTCATTTTGTTTACCACATGCTCTCCATCCCATGATTATCCATTTAACTTCGTGCTCGTGTCCTAAGGAAACACTTACTATCTCTCTTAAGTCCATGTATTCATTAACGATTCTAGAGGTTCGTCCATTTCTCTAATTTATTGTCTCTCTATTTACATTGAACATTGTTTAATTTTCCCAATTAATTATTATTTCTACATTACCACTTTCTCTTTTCAGATCTATCATCTTTTGTAATTCCTCTCATTCATCACTAAACACAACTCTGTCATCTGCAAATCTCAAGTTGTTAAGGCATTCCCCATTAATATTAATGTCTCCATTTTCCCGGTCTAAATGATTAAAAACTTGTTCTAGGCATGCTGTGAATAATTTAGGAGAGATGAGGTTTTCTTGTTTAACTCAATTTTCAATCAGAATTTTCTCAATATCTTTATGTAGTTTTAAGATTCTGTACTTCCTGTATTGATATCTTCAAGTGTTTTAACATAATATCCATATATTTCGTGTTCTTTGAAGGACTTTCATTACTGCTGAGCTTTTGACAGAATGAAAAGCTTTCTTATTGTGTATTAATGCCAATAGTTGGTTTGTTATATTTTGTTGATATTTCCATAAGATGGTTAGTAACATGGATATGGTCATTTGGTGAATACCCATTTTTAAAGCCTGTCTGCTCTCTTGGTTGATTGAAGTCTAGTTGTGTTTCTATTCCATCTACTATGATATCTGTAAATATTTTATATATATCAGAGAAGAAACCTATTGCCGGTAATCCTTCAGATATTTTGTTTCTCCCGTTTTGTGAATTATTATGATGAATCCTCTACAATTTTTTTTAGTAATCCATCTCTATTGTTGATAATATTTCTATTCCATTCCATTTCCAAACGTCTGTTGATGTATTCTTCTAAGTCTTCTTTTCATCAATTTCATGCTTCCTTTCTTTAGCGTTTCCTTTAATTTTAGTCTGATTCTGTTTACGAATGTCTTTGGATTTTAGTTTTTCATTGTTGTGATTTCTGCTAGTTCTATTTCATCTCTCTTGGATTTTGCCTTCGTTTCTAATCTCATCTTTATTAGTTTTTTGGGGTCTTTTCTGGTAGTTTTCATATATATATATATATATATATATATATATATATATATATATATATATATATATATATATATATATATTCATATTTATATATACTATATACATATATATATATTTATATATATAATTATTTATATATATATATATATATATATATATATATATATATATATATATATATATATATATATATATATATATATATATGATTATATATATATATATATATATATATATATATATGTATGTATATATACAACACATATTATTAGGAAAGCTACAACCCTAGACAGTATATCTTAGCAATCCATGTTTGCTAAGGATTATAATTCTATAAGAGGATGAGCAACTTGGTGGAGTAGTGAGAGCTTTGGGAGTGGAGGAAATGCCCCCCCCCCCCCCTAAATCTCGTTCAAGTCAGGGGCAGCCGGGTAACGGATAGGTTTGAGGCGATGAACAAACAGTTTATTTGGCTTCTACTCCTGTTGCCTGGTGATTGATTTTACTAGAATTAGTATGTACCCGCAGGGGTCACTTGCCTTAGTTAGTGTGACGGGCCGAGAGAAGGTTGTGACTCAAAGACAGTATGAAAGCAACTGAGTAAATTTATTATAGAACACTCTCCTTTATATACAAAAGCTCAAAGCAACAAGAAATTTCATGTTCAAAAACAGACACCGTTACATATGAGAAAAACAGACATGTTTATTCTGGTTCTTTTTAGTGCGAGAGAAGAGCTAAGATACAAGCATAATATATACACAAAATGAACTATGTACGATCGTGTGACACACGGTTGGTACATGACTCCCCCCTTAAAAATGACATACTGTACATGTTAAATAGGGCGCTCTGATCTAGAAAGGTGAAATGTAGGCGGGTCATCTGGCAGGAGATAAGCAGGTTTTAGACGATCAATGGAGACCCAGTCTTCTTTGCCACGAATGTTTAGTAGGAATGCTTTCGGACTGCGTCGGATCACAAGGAAAGGGCCCGTGTAAGGGGCCGTTAGTGGTGTTCTGCTAGTATCGTTGTGCAGGAAGACGTGCGTTGCAGAGTGCAAGTCTGTTGGTATATGATGCTTTGCTGGGGGCTTGTAAGTCTGGCGGCATGGAGTAAATTTTTCCACGACGTGACGTATGCGCTGGAGATCGTCGGAGGAGGTTGTAGAAGGAAAAAATTTGGCAGGGACGACCATACACCATTTCAGCTGCCGAGACATCGAGGGCATCTTTAGGAGTGGTCCTTAGTCCTAGGAGGACCCAGGGAAGCTGGGTAAACCAGTTGGAATACTTGCAGCGGGACATCAAAGCTGCTTTGAGGGTGCGATGAAAACGTTCAACCATTCCATTGGCAGCGGGGTATTAGGCCGTTGTCTGATGTAGGGTGATGCCCAGGAGATTCGCTAATGATGTCCACAACTAAGAGGTGAAAGTGGTACCCCCCGTCATATGCTCAGGGATACCAAATCTTGCAATCCATCCTGAGAGTATGGCAGATGTACATGAGGCGGACGTTGCAGTTTCCATGGGAATGGCTTCAGACCAACGAGTGGAGCTGTCGATGACGGTAAACAGGTAACGATGTCCTTGTGATGTGGGTAGGGGGCCTACAACGTCGAAGTGAATGTGTGTGAAACGACGTTGAGGTTGAGGAAAGGTGCCCACTCCTGAATCCATGTGTCGATGTACTTTGGAAGTTTGCCAAGAAGTACAGGCGCGGACCCAATCCTTAGCATTTAAAAATGCTATGCCAAATGAACTTCGTCTTCAGCAGCTGTGCAGTAGAACGGCACAAGGGATGTGAAAGGCCGTGAATGAAATCAAACACCTGCTGGCGCATGGGAGCAGGAATCCAAGGTCGCGGTTGACCAGTAGTGACGTCACAGAGGAGGGTGGTGTTGGAGTCTTTGAGAGGGAAGTCTTCCCAACGGAGGGACGTGCAGGATGTCCTACATGCTTGATACTCTGGATCCTGTCGTTGGGCTTCAGCCAGGGCGTTGTAATCCAATCCCAGTTGAATGACACCCAACGTGTTTCTTGACAGGGCATTGGCAACGGGATTCATTTTCCCAGGGACGTATTGAAGGGTGCAATTGTATTCAGCCACGGCAGAGATATGTCGGCGTTGATGGGCGGACCAGGCGTCAGACTGTTAAATGAAGGCGTGCACCAGAGGCATGTGGTCTGTGCGAATGACGAAGAGCATACCTTCTAAGAAATGGCGAAAGTGACGGACAGCCAAGTGCACCGCCAGCAATTCACGATCGAAGGTAGAATAACCAGATTCTGCCTCGGACAGTTTTCTGCTGAAGAAGGCCAATGGGCGGGGCGAGCCGTTGACCCCCTGTTCGAGTACTGCACCAATAGCGACGTCGCTGGCATCGGTGAAGAGGAGAGGGGCATGTGGGATAGAAAAAGTGAGAGCCGCAGCAGTTGATAGGGCCTTCTTTGCCATACAGAAGGCTGCCTCTTGAAGGGGTCCCCTCTTCAGGTCCTTTGGCTTGCCCTTGAGGGAAGCGTAGAGGGGAGCAAGAGTGGCGGCAATGGCTGGCAGAAAACGGTGATAATAGTTGATAATCCACAAGAATTCCTGCAGAGCTTTGACGGTTGAGGGCGCGGGGAGGTTCTGAACGGTTGCTACCTTCTCAGGGAGGGGATGGACTCCTTCAGGATTGATGCGGTGGCCTAAGCAGGACACTTAGTTGGCGCCAAAGGTACACTTTTCGTACCGGACTACAAGGCCGTTTTGTTGCAGGCGGTCGAGCACGATGCGCAGGTGACGGAGGTGTTCCTCTTTAGAGGAGGAGAACACAAGTATGTCATCCACATAACATACACAGAAAGGGAGGTCCCCTAAGATGCCATCCATGAGACGTTGAAGCGTGGCCCCAGCATTACGAAGGCTAAAACAGGAGTAATTGAAGGTGTATGTACCAAACGGAGTGGTGATGGCAGTGTTGGGGATGTCTTCTGGGTTCAAAGGCACCTGATAATACCCCTTCAGGTGGTCGAGCGTAGAGGGGGTAGTGATCCGATTCTGTTTGCATGTTCAGGCGCTTGTAGTCCCCGCACAGACGGAGGGAGCCGTCTTTCTTCAGAACGATGAGTAAGGGTGACGACCATGAGTGTGAGGCCTTTTGGCAAAGGCCCATTTCCTCCATTTCGACGAACATCTGTTTGGCGGCTGCCAATCGTTCCGGTGCCAGACGTCTGAATTTTGTGAAGACTGGGGGTCCCGTCGTCTTGATATGGTGATAAATACCTTGCTTGGCAGGAACCGTGGTCGTTTGGCGAAGTTCTTAACGGAAAACCTCCGGGTACGACGTGATGAGGTGGGCATAGGCATCCTTGGGTGCGCTGATATGGAGAGCGAGGTTAGAGGGGGCGGGTTGAAGAGGTGTCGACAAGTACGAGTCTGCGTTGACCAATCGTCGGTGGGTGACATCGACCAGAAGGTGGAAATGATAGAGGAGATCCGCACCAAGGATTTACAATGTGACGTCAGCAACGAGAAACTTCCAATTAAATTTACCGTTTCCGAACGATAATGTGAGGTTCTCGTAACCGTAGGTGGGTATCGCAGATCCATTGGCAGCTACCAAGTGGACGTTGGCAGACGTAGACAGACTACGTCGTGTCCTGAAGAGTTCCCTTGGCAAAAGAGAACGACAAGCACCCGTGTCTACCAAAAATCGCACGCCCGTTCCTGCATCATGTAAAAAGAAAAGATTAGAATCACGAGAGGGCACCGCCACGAGCGATGGCCTACTTACACGTTTTTTGGCCACTGACAATCCTTGGCACATTTCATCGCGGTTGACTCGAATCTGAAGTGGTAGTAGCAAAACTGGAGCGGATGGGAGGTAGTAAGTGGCTGTAGAAGTCGTTGGTTGCGGCGCGAGCGAGTGGTGGGAGTGTGGGTAGCTTTGTTGCCGCTTCGGCACATTACGGGTTAGGCGTGTATGTCCTACGGCATTCACATCAGCTTCGGTTGACGTTGAATAGGTGTCCTCTTCGTCAGGGGTGGAGGCGTTGATGGAGGTCTTGAAGTGGCTGTCCATAAGGGCGTTGGTTTGGTCAAAAATTTATGGGTAAACTATGGACATCGGGTATGGCAGCGCGTATAGGTCCGGGTAAACGGCGTATCCAAAGGGCACGGAGTAGGTTCACTTCACGAGGAGAGCCGTCTGCGGCAGGTTGCAGGCGAGCGATACTGTTCATTTGCCTGAGGGCAAGCGAAGCCCTTTGGTCCCCCAACGGTTGTTGCGAGAGCTGAGAAAGCTTTGCTATATGGGCGGCTGGCGACGGCGAGTACTGCTGCAGAAGGTATGTTTTAAGGGCGTCATACGCTATTGGGGTGTCTCCTTGTTCACAAAGCCAGTCGGATATTTCTGGGAAGGTGTCCTCGGGTATCGCCGCGAGAACATAATCTGCTTTGGTGGTTGATCGAGTCACGCCCTTGATGCGAAACTGGACTTCTGCGCACTGAAACCAAGCAAACACCTCTCCGCTGGCAAACGATGAAAGTTTCAATGGGGCAGCCGCAACGCCAACTTCCTTAGAGGCCGCCATAGTACCAACGATGGAGGGGCGAGGGGGGGGGGTGGAAGGCGGGAGGAGCAAGTCGACTTTCGGGGTCACCAATGGGACGGGCTGAGAGAAGGTTGTGACTCTAAGACAGTATGAAAGCAACTGAGTAAATTTATTATAGAACATTCTCCTTTATATACGAAAACTCAAAGCAACAAAAAATTTCATGTTCAAAAACAGACACCGTTACAGATGAGAAAAACAGACATGTTTATTCTGGTTCTTTTTAGTGCGAGAGAAGAGTGAAGATACAAGCATAATATATACACATAATGAACTATGTACGATCCTCTGACATACGGTTGGTATATTAGAGAGGTACTGTGCATCACAAGGAACGGGCTATCCTTTGATGTATCTAGTCAATGATTCCTCTATGGATTTAGTCAGTCATGAATAGAAAAGATGAAAGAATGGCCCCCAGTCCTGGGCGTAGTTAGGTGCTAAGAATCTCCCGGTTTATGAATACTAGAAAAAAAAAAATTAAAATAGGTAATTTGAATGTTAGAACCAAGAATCAGATTGGGAAGTTACAGCAAGTGGAGAGTGAATTTATGAAATATAGTTTGGATAAATTGGCCCTAAATGAAACACGTTGTAAGGGGATTGGTAAGGAAACTTTATACCAAAGGAATATATATATATATATATATATATATATATATATATATATATATATATATATTATTTATATATATATATATATATATATATATATATATATATATATATATATATATATATATATATATATATATATTATTTATATATATATTATATTTATATATATATATATATATATATATATATATATATATATGTACTCAGGAAGGTCAGTTGGAGCTGGAAGATAATGGGTAGGAATGATGATGACACCAAGAGCAGAAAAGGCGTTAGCCAAGTGGAGAGCTGTAAATAGTAGTTTGCTACTGACAAAATTAAAATCAAAGCACTGCAATATGAGTATTATAGTTTGCTATGCCCCAACAAATGATCACCCTGAAGAAAGGAAAGATGAATACTATGAAGGATTGCAGAGGATAATAGATGAGATCCATGGGAGAGATATGAAAATTGTGAATGGCGATTTCAGTGCTGAAGTTGGAAGAAATAATCAAGGGATAGAGAAATTGATGGGTGTCGAGGGTCTTGGCGAAGTTGCAAATGGAAATGGAGCACATTTCTTAAATATCTTTTTAGCAAACAATCTTTTCATTGGAGTTACTCTGTTCCAACATAAAAACATCCACAAGTATACATGGACTTCACCATGTGACAATTAAAAAAATCAGATAGATCACATTGCCATTAATGAAGGAGTACTCTGAGAAATGTAAGAAGCTATAGAGGTGACGATATTGGTAGTGATCACCAGCTCTTCATTGCCACACTGAAATTAAAACTGAAAGCACCCAACACAAAGATAGATAGAATAACTAGGTTTGATACAACTAAGCTTTTAGAGGAAGACCACATAGAAACATTTGCAATTGAATGTAGGAATCGATTTGCAGCCTTAGAGACTTTAAGAGACGAAGAACAGACAATTAATGAAGAATGGTGTGATATTAAGAACATATATCAATCAGTTGGTAGTGAAGTTTTGGTGGCAAACAGTTACAAGTAGAAAGCAATGGATATCGAATGATATGATTGTTGAAAATATTTCGAGGAAGTAATGATAATTTAAAGGTAGAGCATGCTAAGTATTCCAGTATTGACAGCAATGTCAAAAGAAAAGCCAGAAATTACTGGAGAGAGTATTTAGACAGTAAAGCAGATGAGGCCAACAAAGCTATGAATTCAGGAAGTAACTATGGTGTGAGAATTGCTCATAGAATTATTAATGAAATCTCGACCGGGGCAAAGAAAAAGAAGCATATACCCATTAAAAAGAGAGATGGCTCTGTTATAGCAACAGAAGATGAATAAAGACAACATTGGGTGGAACACTTTAGTGAGGTTATTAATAGGACATATGAAGGGAATAATTTGATTGATATACCTGAAGCTGATGAAGACCTTGATGTGCCCATGAATGAATTCAGTGTGTTTGAAGTCGAAGCTATCCCAAAAAACTAATGAGATGGAAAGCCCTTGGATACGATGGAGTTATGTCCGAGGCAATACTGGCCGAAAATGAAGTGACACCAAGAATACTTACAAGATTATTTTGTAGAATGTGGCATGAAGAGGCAAAACCTGATGAATGGGAGTTGGGAGTGTTGGTGAAAATAGCTAAAAAGGGAGACCTGATTGATTGCAATAATTACTGAAGCATAACACTTACGGCAGTTGTTATGAAAATATATAGTATGTGTATTCCTAAGAGACTGGAGAGAAAGGTTGATGAAAAGATGAGAGTAACAAGCAGGATTTAGAAAAGGTAGAAGTTGCACTGACCAAATTTTCATCTTAAGACATGCTGTACAACTATGTGTAGAATATAGAAATTCCCTTTTGATGGCATTTGTGGACTATGAAAAAGCCTTTGATAGTGTGCATCAGCCAGTTTGTTGGAGAATCCAGCGTTATTATGGAATTCCTCTTAAATATGTAAATATGTTCCTGAGCATAGCAAGTGCAAAGTTAATGTTAATTGAGTCTATCAGGTGATTTTCCATGTAACAGTGGAGTACTCCAAGGGAATGTGTTGTCACCTATGTTGTTTATCCTCCTCATGGACTTTGTAATGTGTAGAACAGTCAGAGATGGTGGAGAAAGATTTAGACTGGATTGGTGATAGGAATTTAGCAGACCTAGAATATGCTGATGATGCTGTCCTTCTTAGCAGAATAACACAGGATTTGCAATGCTTGCTTATCAGAATGCATGAAATATCACAGGAGGTGGGGCAGAAGATAATTAGAAGAAAGACAGAGATGATGAGAACGAAGTATGCAATGGAAGATGAAATATCATTGGAAGGAGAAAGGATTAACGAGATATAATCATTTAAGTATTTAGGAACAATGATCTCCAATATACGGTCTTTAGAATTAGAGCTTAGTGAAAGATTTAAAAAAGCAAATCAGACAATGGCTAGGTTAAGTAAAATTTGGAAATCAAATCGCCTAGAATTTCATGTAAAAATTAGACAATATATCAGTTTATTGAGATCGGTGATACTCTATGGAGAGAGTCATGGTATGACAATGAAACTATTTCTAATAGAGAATAAAGCCCTCAGAAGGATATTGCGAGTTAAATGGCAGGACAGGATTAGAAATGAAACTATAAGAGTGATTACTTGAGTACGATATGTGGATGAGATCATGATGAGGAGTAGATCGAGATGGTTTGGGCGTGCTCTTCGCACTCCCCAAGAGAGATTAGTTCACCAAATGCTTAACTGGGCTCCACAAGGCACTAGAAGAATTGGAAGACCTAGGCCTACATGGTTTAGGACTATAAAGCGCGAAGTAGGAGTTGATGAATGGAGAAGTATTGAATTAAAAGCTCAAGACAAAGACGACTGGCGAAATGTAGCCGAGGCCATTTGCGTCAATAGGCGTAGGAAGAGATGATGATGATGACAACCATTGATGGAAAATCAGGATGCTATAAGCCGAAGGGCTCCAACAGGAAAGAAGAGCCCAGTGAGGAAAGGAAATAAATGAATATGAAGAGAGACTCGTTTCAACCTGGTCAACATAAAAACATTCGCTGTAAGTTTAATTTTCGGAAGTTCCACAAGTCAATACTATGTAGTATTGAAAATACTTTGTAGAGGGTAGTAAAGTTCAAGGAGAGCTAAAGGCAAGAGATGGCTAAAATAATTAAAAATCTTATGCAATATGCATAAAGAACTAACTGGACGACGGAGACAGATTGATATCTAGATCTGGAATAAG
>NC_090725.1:193380638-193405638 GCF_036898095.1 Palaemon carinicauda
GGATATGATAAGGTGAAGCGGATATCCAGGCGCATTATCCAGCAGCAGCAAAATCTTAAATGGAATTCCGTTATCAGAACAATTCTGACGCACTTGAGGAATAAAACAATTTTGTAGTTAAAACTCACCTTACAAGTTCCCTCTGTGGTAGCAATGGACGACCTTCTAGTTGCAACTCACCAACCAATGAGGACAATAGCAGGAAAGGACCCACACCACGAATTCACAACCTCAGATCCCCGGGGCAATTACCCTACCTGGAAAACAGCTACCTGACAACTCCTCAAGGTGTGAATGATCTGTCTCCCTCGTCACTACGGCATTGTTTTTCCGACAACTCCTACAGGTGTAAACAATCTAACCACCTCATAACTGTGGCAGTGTTTTCCAAGGTATATTACAAACAAAAATCGTTAATTACATTAATCACACAACAAATTTCTAAACCAGTCTTCGAATAATATGTGTCATCCATGCCTTATGGTTCCAGCGGTAAAAGACTGGCAAAGTATGCTTGCTCACATTCTTGAGCGCCCGAGGATTTTCTGAATGATAAATAAGAAAAGGCTTCAGCTTGAACCCCGCGATGTTTCCGCCAAGCAGAAGCGTAGGCCTATCCTTGAAAGCTTTAAATCCTGCCATGCTTTTCTCTTTGTGGATATAAGTGCGTGCTGGCATTCGCTTCCAAAATAAACATATTTCATCAGCATTAAATATCTGTTCTGCCCTATAATTTCTTCCTTAATTATTTCGTCAAGATCGTCGACGAACTTGCGCGCTCCTTCCTCGTCTGCACTCGCTGCTTCTCCCGTCACCCTCACATTATACAGATGAAACCTTTTCTTGAATCTCTGGAACCAACCAGTACTTGCCACAAATGTTTGATGGTAGTCTTCTCCTGCGCGTTCTCTCTAAGTCTGAAATAAACTTCTAGCTTTAGTCTTTATGGTAAAAAGGCTCATTGGTGTCCGTCTTTGAGTTTGGTCTTCTATCCATATGTGTAATATTTTTTCCATTTCATGGATAGGTACGCTCTGTTGCTTTGTAATGACAGTAGAAAGCATGGGTGCCGAACCTTTCACAGCTTCACGAATCCTCTCTTTATACTTGAGAATAGTCGACACCGTCGATTGGGATAGGTTCATCTCACTGGCTATCACAGTTACTTTACTTCCTCCTTCGTACTTTTTAATCACCATCAATTTAGTGTTCAGGTCAATTGCCTTCCTGTCCTTCTTGGCGGATCGAGGAGAACTTGGAGACAATTTCCTCTTGGCGGACATCGATGAGATTTTTCGATGAAAATTTGTAAGAAATCAGGAATCCCGATGGCAGTCTCACTGGTTATCTGCGTGATCGTGGACAAGTGTAGACTCGAATCGCCTCAGGCCAGAGTTATGACGTCATCAAACATAAGTACTTTTCTTGTATTTACGGGGAGTACTGTACTCGTGACAACTGATAAATATCACTGAAATACTTGACATCGCTACTCGAAGTTTCAATAATGGGAACTACTAATATAATCGGTAACGAATCGAAAGGAAATCACTCGATTTCCCAAATCGCCAGATATATGGCGTATCACACGTGACTTAAATGTGAAAAGGAAGGGCTTCAAATATGTAAAAGTCTTTTCTGTTTTGCTTGCAGCGAAAATAGTAACGGTAAAGCTATTTTGATAAAAGGAATAATAATCTTAATCGGTAACGTATCGAAAAGAAATCAATTGATTTCCCAAATCGCCAGATATATGGCGTATCACACGTGACGTAAACACAAAAAAGAATGACATGCGAAATATGTAAAAGCCTTTTCTGTTTTTCTTGCAAAAAAGTAAGCGAAAATACTTATTTGCCTTGTAAAAATATTTTGTTAAAGGGAATACTAATGATAATCGATAGCCTATTGAAAAGAAATCACTCAATTTGCCCGATCGCGTTCCGCCAGAAATATGACGTCATCGGACACTTGATATGTACTCCATAGATATTTAAACTTTAATTTATTTTTCATTCAAAATGGATACTTTATATTACCAATAAAAGAAAACAATAGCTTACCAAGTAAAACTATATTATTAATGGGAATACTAATATCAATCGGTAGGCTGCAGAAAGGCAATCACTTGATTTGCCCGATCGCTTTCCGCCACATATATGACGTCACCGGACATATGATATGATTCGACAGATATTGAAACTTTTCTTAATGTTTTTTTTTTTATTCAAAATGGATCCTGTATGTTATGAATTAAAGAAAATACTAACTTACCAAGAGGAATTGGTCCATTTAAAAAAAAAATAGATTATTTCCATGGAAATATTTGTCTTATTAGTATACCATTTCTGACCGTGTAGTGACGTCATCACTGTGAAAATTTTTTTTCGTAAAGTCGAACGGTCATAGGTCGTAAGTCAAGCAATACCTGTGCGTGTGTATATATATATATATATATATATATATATATATATATATATATATATATATATATATATATATATATATATATATATATATATATGGAAGTCACGGTTCTATATTGATATATGAAGTTACTATGAACAATGTATATGGTTTTAAATTCTTGCAAAAGTGAATATCCTCATTTAAGGACAATAGGAAGAAGTGGTATGATCGTGTCGGAACCTGCCTGATATTGTAGAAAAGGAAAATTTGCTTGCTGGTGATTATTTGAGCATGGTTAATCAGCTGAGGACAGTTTCTCTTGGTATACATATGAATCATGAACTAAAATGACCTCAGTTTACTCAAGAACCTCATTTAGACCTTGCATGATAAGATATTTATGTTTTAGTATTAAGGTTTGATTCCTAGGCCGGATGCAGTACATATCATGAAAAAAAAAAAAATCCTCTAGGGTCTGTCATTTGGTGGCAGTAAATTCGATAACAAAAGGAATGAACTACATAATAACTCTATTTGAATAAATGAATATCACTAGTGTAAGAAGTCAAGTTGTCATTGATATGTATATATATATATATATATATATATATATATATATATATATATATATATATATATATATATATATATATATATAAATGTATAATATATATATATATATATATATATATATATATATATATATATATATATATATATATATATATATATATATATATATATATATAAGCAAAAATAGATTCTGTCATGTAGTTTCGAAAATTAGACTTTATTTAATAAAGAGAATTTGTCACATACGTTAGATGATTAATAAATGTAAGCATATTCATGCATATTGTATCTATGCATAAATATGTTTACATTACTTAATCATCTATCTTATGTGACATGTTTTATTCATCAATTAACGTCTAATTTTCGAAACTCGACAGAATTTATTTTTGTATAAATAATTATATTTTTACTTTAATTTCCGACAATAACATCGAAAGGTCCTTATAACGAGTTCCTAATTTAGTAAAACTGGTTGATTTTTCTGCAAAAATACTTAAATGTGATCTACATTTCAAGTATCATATTTGAAATTCTCGTGCAACAAATGAAACTTGGACATTTCATCCAGGAACATCAGTTATGGATGTTCTTCACTCTACAGCGAGAATTCTCGAACTTCAACTATTTTGGTTTAGGTATAAAAATTTAATGCCGCAGGGTTTCCATTACAGTAACAAACAACGTAGACTGCATGCCCAGCTGTATAAGCTTATCAAACAAATCTAGTAAAATATCATGAAATAGCTATTGCTCCCTATTTGCATACGTGAAATACTGACGCAGATATTTCCGTTAAAAGCGTTGGAACGCTAGAGAAGGGCGTTATAGAAATGTTCAACAAATATGTCCATTTCATAAAGTGCTCATAACTATGGACGTTTGACATTGTCAAAGTTTTAGCCTAAGCACCGAAAACCGGAAATTAAAGGGAATCCATGTTTACAGAAAACTATTCGTATGGGGTCATATACAGTATGAGTTTATAGCAGCATCACGTAGCTGAACAGAAACTTCCAGACATGAGATATTATTTAGGGTCGCCGCAGTGCACAATGAAGAATCGAGAGACCTAAATCAGGAGATGCAAAAGGTTATAATAAACATCAGTAATTGTTAGGGATCACAAGATAAGAGACAAATCCTTGAGAAGGATGATAGTATAGTTTGTAGCAGTAATATTATAGAGTTTCACAAACGAGATAATTAAACCATAGAAAGCAAAGCTTCAAAAATATTAAAGCTTCCCATTAAAAGGGACAAATCTATTGAAAAGAAACTGCTCAAAAAGATAAAGAAACTGAACTCTTCATATCTATTACCTTCAAATAAAAGATAATAGTATTGAATTGCACTAAGCATAGAAAACAAGTATTTTTTACCAATTATTAGGAATAGAGCAAAACTAACCTAGTGACTTCTACTTGAATATAAGTCATGATTACATCAAAGATACAAACTATGCGTAACTTTCCTATAGAAATTCAACGTCATGATTGTTGTTGATGTCGTGGCATTATATTTCTTATAATCAGCAATTATGCCTAGAGAAGTCGCCACCTTTCAAATAATTAGTATTTAATTATAAGCTTGGGGATTGTATAAGGCAACACGTTACTAAGATTATTATCGCAAATAAAATAAATCGCCTATAATAACAAATACTGCGGAAAGAAATCACTTAAATCAGATATACCAATCATTTTTAACTGAAACTGTATATATCAACTTTCGAATATGATCAAATACTGTCCCAGACAGGAATTTACAATAGAAAAAAGTTTGCCAGAGCTAATGCAATATATATATATATATATATATATATATTCATCATCTCCTCCTACGCATTTTGACGCAAAGGGCCTCGGTTAGATTTCTCCAGTCAGCTCTGTCTTGAGCTTTAATTCAATACCTCTCCGTTCATCATCTACTTCGCGCTTTATAGTCTTAAGCCATGTAGGCCTGGGTCTTGCAATTCTTTTTGTACATTGTGGAGCCTAGTTAAGCGTTTGGTGAACTAATCTCTCTTGGGGAGTGCGAAGAGCATTCCCAAACCATCTCCATCTACCCCTCATCATGATCTCATCCACATATGGTACTCGAGTAATCTCTCTTATAGTTTCATTTCTAATCCTGTCCTGCCATTTAACTCCCAATATCCTTTTGAGGGCTTCATTCTCAAATCTACTAAATCCATTGGAAATTGTTTTATTGTCATACCATGACTAATATCCATAGAGTAACACCGATATCACTAAACTGATATATAGTCTGATTTTTATATGAAATTCTAGGCGATTTGATTTCCAAATTTTACTTAATCTAGCCATTGTCTGATTTGTTTTTTTCAATCTTTCACTAAACTCTAATTCTAAAGACCCTGTATTGGAGATCATTCCTCCTAAATACTTAAATGATTCTATCTCATTAATCCTTTCTCCTTCCAATGATATTTCATCTTCCATTTCATACTCTGTTCTCATCATCTCTGTCTTTCTTCTATTTATCTTCAGCCCGACCTCGTGTGATATTTCATGCATTCTGGTAAGGAAACATTCAAATCCTGTGATGTTCTGCTAAGAAGGACAGCATCATCAGCATACTCTAGGTCTGCTAAATTCTTATCACCAATCCAGTCTAATCCTTCTCCACCATCTCTGACTGTTCTACACATTACAAAGTCCATGAGGAGGATAAACAACATAGGTGGCAAACATTCCCTTGGAGTACTCCAGTGTTCACTGGAAACTCACTTGTTATGCTCATGAATAGACTTGATCAAATGTACATATTTAAGAGGAATTGCATAATAACGCAGGACTCTCTACAAATTTGGCCAGTGCACACTATCAAAGGCTTTTTCATAGTCCACAAATACCATCAAAAGTGGATTTCTATATTCTACGTATTGCTGTACAACATGTCTCAAATGAAAATTTGGTTAGTGCAACTTCTACCTTTTCTAAATCCTGCTTGTTCATCTCTCAGCTTTTCATTAATCTTTCTCTCCAATCTCTTAAGAATAAGCATACCATATATATGTGTATATAATATATATATATATATATATATATATATATATATATATATATATATATATAATGTGTGTGTTTGCATGCATGTGCGTGCATGTATGTATCTTTCCCTTGTAGTAAGTGGCTTCAAAAGAGGTCAGGCTAATGGTATCATAGTTATTCGATACAGGAGAAGGACCATATTCATTTTCCTTGACCCTGGCAAATACTTGTACCCAATTACAGCTGGAGGTCAAGCATGGTCTAAAAGCAGCAGTCGTGGTATAGAATTCATTGGCCACGGTGCTCCCAAATTCTAGGGGTGTTCCAGTGTTAATTCTAATGGAGAATGTCAACCGGCAAGAAGGGTTGAACTCACATCCACATATTGGGGGTCTTTGAGGTATTGGGACTCTTACACAGACATACACATAACTGTCTGAAATCTTACAAGGAATAAGTATTAAAATAGTATTGAATAATCTAATATTAGAATTAAGTGGGCTACTAATAGATTTATGCTAATTTTTAACATACACTATTCGGTTTAAACTGAAGTGCATCGAAATCTTATAAGGTGTTTGAACAAAGGGGAAATTGTATGCGAAGTATCGAATTAGTTAATGTTAGAATTAATAGTGCGAATAACAATTTATATTATCTTTATACAATATTCGGTTTAAATTGATATGCAATTCTATAATTTTTAGACCTATATATCCGGGTGGGGTATCAAAATTAATAACTTTTCAACCTCTCTCTCTTTAAGCATGTTGCACTATGATATCACTATTCCTATGGTTAATTACCTTCCTAACGATACCTGAATCTTAAAATCCCAAAAGAAGTTAATGCAAAGCTTTCTCATTTGAACGACGGTTAGTCAAGTCACACATATTGTCAGATCTTCCAAGAGAAACACACGTGGCTAAACTTCGCCTTCAACATATACCATTTAACCTACTTGTATGAACAAGTTGGTTAATCACATCTATTTTCAAAGCCACCCACTGATACTTTCACTAAATCTCCACCCTTTTTCGGAAGTCAAATACTTTGATGTAGTTATCTCTTGTAGATTTTTACCTGTCCTTCAACTATCCGAGATTAGTCACTGGCCTACGAGGCCACTCGCTAATGCTTAAACCCCAAACCCCTTACCTTTTTCGAAATCCTGAGTCTCGGCTGCTACTTATCTCGTAAATTTTCACCTGACCTTTGACCATCCTAGATTAGCAATAACCCGTCCAGTCCCCTGAAGCAAAGAGTTAAAAATCTATCTGCTTCAACGCTTCCCCTTTGTAATCGGCTTATCATTTCTGTTGCAGTTCCATTTTCCTGGGCTAAATTTCCTAAGACCTTCCTTTTTTGGTATTGTCTACCATTCTAGTGTCTCTTTATTTCAGACAGGATGCCAATTTGTTCACCATAGCCAATTAATGCATCCTTGGGTGGGCATTACAACTTCACTTCTCAGAAGATGCCTGCCTCCCTTGATTCCTGCCCGAAGACAGAACTTTACCTGTGGATATGAGGGCAGGACCGCGACAATTATCATACCGAAACCACCTAAACACCATGCTGTCAGAACCAACCTAGGAAGAAACCAAACCAGCTAAACTATTGTGTTAAGTGAGAACCAGTTAAACGGCCATGGAAAGAACTAAATTTATTTCAACTAATTATAACTTTGTACCCAAAGGAACTAAGTTGATAAGTCATTTATCCCTACAACTTTACTTGCTCTTTGTATAGATGATGGTTTATCTAAGAATAATAGAAACAAGCAATCGATTGTTCTTCACTTGAACCCTCTTCAAGTGATCCCCTTCCACCACAGTTATATCTGGGGTTAATCAGATTTTGGTCTTTCTTTTCCCATTGTTACTGACCAATCGGAGACAGAGGACCAAGAATGTGTGTGATTACAAGACACATGGCGATAAACGGGCTGTTGTGTTTAGTGCCCCTGTTTTGATAGCGGGGTAAAAAAGTGACCCCTTTTCTATATGCCCTAAGTTTCAGTCATCACGGACTTGGTGCATGACAATTCCGCTACACACACACACACACATGTGGGTGTGTATGAATATATGCCGAGTTTCTGCTGAAGGGCCAACACCAACCGTATTGCGACGACAGTATAGTATCTTTAACAGTAAGGCATTTGTTGACCGAATGCCCTAATTATAATAAATTAAGAAATAGATATCTGTTTGAGGCTCGAGGTGAGGATGGCAGGTTCATCCTTGCCAAGATTCTTGGACATGATGTGTTCTACTATGCAAGCGGCATTTTTAGATTTATTTCAGAAGAAGGTCTTCTGAAAACTATTTAACTTCTATATTGACATTCGACTTTTATGGTTTTAATTGAATATTCTATTAATTTTTATATAAAATAAATGATATCGGCGTCAGTGACCTTAAATGTCAAGATGCCTGAAAACTTTAAATCAATCAATTATGTATATATTTGTGTATGTACGTGTATATATTCTAATAAGTCACATATACCTTTTGGTGTACAATTCACTCTACGGATCACAGACCAAAGCAAAAAAATCTTTTTATTTTAGTTACTTCTTCACAGCAAGGATTCGAACTCGAGCGCTGATTATGAATAAAGTTTGAAGGATGACTTGACCATTTGGCCACAAATTAGAGATAAGAGTTGGTAACGACCATTTGGCTACAAATTAGAAATAAGAGTTGATAACAACTCTGCCATATGCATTAGTTGATAACAACTCTGCCATATGCATTAGTTGATAACAACTCTGCCATATGCATTAGTTGATAACAACTCTGCCATATGCATTCCTGACGAATTCAGGTGTTGTACTTGAGATTCGAAACCATAATATCCACTTTTATAAGTTGTTGGTATGCTTAAAACAATTATACTTTAGGATGTGATGGGTGTCGAGGGTCTTTGCGGAGTTGCAAATGAAAATGGAGCACATTTCATAAGTTTCTGTTCAGCAAACTATCTAGTCATTGGAGGTAATATTTTTCAACACAAGAACATCCACAATTATACATGGACTTCACCATGTGGCATTTACAAAAATCAGATAGATCACATTGCCATTAATAAAGAGAGAAGGAGTACTCTGAAAAATGTATAAAGCTAAAGAGGTGCTGATATTGGTAGTGATCACCAGCTCTTAATTGCCACTCTGAAATTAAAACTGAAAGCACCCAACAGAAAGATAGATAGAATACCTAGATTTAATACAACTAAGCTTTTAGAAGAAGAGCACAGAGAAATATTTGCAATTGAATGTAAGAATTGATTTGCAGTCCTAGAAACTTAAAAGAAACGAAGAACAGACAAGAATGGTGTGATATTATACAAACATATATCAGTAAGTTGGTAGTGAAGTCTTAGGACACGCAGTTACAAGGAGAAAGCTATGGATATCAAATGATACTTGGGATACTATGAACAAGAGACAAATACAGAAATTGATTGTTGAGAGTTTTCGAGGAAGTAATGAAAATTACAAGGTAGCGCATGCTAAGTATTCCAGCATTGACAGTGAGGTCAAAAGAAAAGCCAGGAATGGCTGGATAGAATATTTAGACAGTAAAGCAGATGATGCTAACAAAGCTACGAATTCAAGAAGTGGCTATGGTGTAAGAATTGCTCATAGAATTATTCATGAAATCTCGACTGGGGCAAAGAAGAAGAAGCATTTACCCATCAAAAAGAGAGATGGTTCTGTTATAACAACAGAAGATGAAGAAAAACAACGTTGGATGGAACACTTTAGAGAGGTTATGAATAGAAGATATGAAAGGAATAATTTGATTGATATACCTGAAGCTGACGAAGACCCTGATATGCCCATTAGTTCAGTGTGTTGGAAGTTGCACCTATCCTAAAAAAAACTAGAGATGGAACGCCATTGGATGCGATGGAATAACGACCGAGATGATACTGGACAAAAAATGAAGTGACTCCCAGACTACTTACAAGATTATTTTGTAGAATTTGGCATGAAGAGGCAAAATCTGATGAATGAGAGTTAGGAGTGTTGGTGAAAATAGTAAAACAAGGAGTCTTGACTGATTGCAATGATTACTGAGGCATAACACTTACAGCAGTTGTTATGAAAATATATAGTATGCTTATTCTAAAGATACTGGAGAGAAAGATTGATGAATAACTGAGAGATGAAGAAGCAGCATTTAGAAAAGGTAGAAGTTGAACTGAGCAAATTTTGAGACATGTTGTACAGCAGTGTGTAGAATATAGAAATCCCCTTTTGATGGCTTTTGTGGACTACGAAAAAGTCGTTGATTGTGTGCACCGGCCAATTTTGGGGAGAGTCCTGTGTTATGGAATTCCTCTTAAATATGTAAATTTAATTAAGTCTGTTCATGAGCATAGCAAGTGCAAAGTTAATGTTAATGGAGTCTTATCAAATGAATTTCCAGTGAACAGCGGAGTACTCCGAGGAAATGTGTTGTCACCTATGTTGTTTATCTTCCTCATTATTTTTGTAATGCGCAGAACAGTTAGAGATGGTGGAGAAGGATTGAACTGGATTGGTGATAGGAATTTAGCAGACCTAGAGTATGTTGATGGTGCTACCCCTGATAGCAAAACACCACAGAATATGCAATGCTTGCTTACCAGAATGCATGAAATATCGCACGAGGTCGGGCTGAAGATAGATAGAAGAAAAACAGAAATGATGAGAACGGAGTATGCAATGGAAGATGAAATATCATTGGAAGGAGGAAGGATTAATGAGGTAGAATCTTTTAAGTATTTAGGAAGTATGATGTCCAATACATGGTATTTAGAATTAGAGTTTAGTGAGAGATTGAAAAAAAAAATCAAATAATGACTAGGTTAAGTAAAATTTGGAAATCAAATCGCCTGAAATTACATTTAAAAATCAGACTATATATCAGTTTAGTGAGATCAGTGTTACTCTATGGACATGAGTCATGGTATGATTATGAAACTATCTCAAATAGATTTAGTAGATTTGAGAATAAAGCCGTCAGAATGATATTGGGAGTTGAATGGCAGGACAGGATTAGAAATGAAACTATATGAGAGATTAATCGACGCCCATATGTAGATGAGATCATGATGAAGGATAGATGGAGATTGTTTGGGCATGCTCTTCGCACTGCCCAAGAGAGATTAGTTCACCCAGTGTCTGTTATTACTTTCTGGAAAAATTATTGAGTGTGGATTAGACGAAAAAATGAAATCGCACATGATCTGATCCCATCAGTTGGCAGAGTGCCTTAGGATCAAGAGAAGGAGAGGATTTGCAGGAGAAAGTAAAACTCTTCCCACAACAACAAACTGGGAGTAATAGTCACATTCCAAATATAAATGTAGAGGGGCACTCAGTAGAGTGCATGCCATCGCCCCGCCAAGTAGTCTTATTTTACTCCTTAGCTCCCCTTCTTACTTGCACTTCGATGTATTTTCTTCATGATCAAATGGATTTGTACTTGGGTCATACCCCACATGTCCACCTAGTTTCGATGAAAATGGTTCTGTAGGTTTGGCGTAATGTGTTCACAAACACGCATTGGACGCATTTTTTTCAAGTGGTAATGCTTTGTTCTTTTGGTCGTATCCCACATGTTCACCAAGTTTCGTTAAAATTGGTTCTATAGTTATTGCGAAATGTTGTTGGCAAGCAAAAGATTAAATTGAGATTATTTACTAAATGCGGCTGCGTGAGATTATTTTCAAAGTACTGCTGCGTACTTGTTCTTTGATGTCCTTTATCCAAAATGTCACACAATCATCCTTGGGTCGTACCCAACATAACCGCAGAATTTGGTCAAAATAGGTAGAACAGTTTTATGTAAAGTTGCTCACAAACAAACAGATCGATAAATAAACTAACAAACAGATGAAACAAAGAGGAGGAATACATATCCTTCGTAAAATCTTCGATTTTGGCGAAGGCAATAAATTGACGATTATGGAAAGAGATATGACCTACATGGTACGTTTTGCCGGTATGAAGTTTCCCGTCGAGCACCATTACACCTAGAACAATTTTCCTTTTAGGCTGTATTTTAAATAGATAACATGTTAGGTGAAATGAAATGGTTACGAATGCATAATAGAGGTCAATTATTTAATGTAGTGTGTAACACATACCAAAAGGATATAGCTACACATGCATAGAAATTTCAGAAAAAAACAATGAATCTTTACTATCAGTGACGTAGATTTCAATGCCTCTCTCTCTCTCTCTCTCTCTCTCTCTCTCTCTCTCTCTCTCTCTCTCTCTCTCTCTCTCTCTCTCTCTCTCTCTCTTTTGACACAAGACCAACCTGTGAGAACTGAATAAAATCTAGGTTCTGCTATGCACTATCACGGAACTCTACTCCCTAGGATTCGTTGAGAGAACCTATGCAATGAATGAAATCATTCGCAAATAAGCAAAATCTAAAATAAAACAATGTCCCAGAAGAAGAAACAAATATGACCGGAAACCCCGGAGCCCTAAACTTAGAATTCCACCAGGTCAAACCAAATAACTCGAATGTCAACATCAGGCTAAAGTATGAAAAAGTTGCGTTCATCTCAAACTCCTGGCCTAAAAAGTTCTCATTTTTCTCTTATATTCCACAACTGATTTTTCACCCAGTCTCACCAGGCACACTTAGCTGGGGGATGGGTGGTCTATGGCTGGGGAAGTTAAGGTATGAAATTAAGAAAGAATGTATATACACGATCCTAGCATTTAAATATTTTCTTTGACTCATTACGCACAAAAATATACCAATGAAAATAACACTAAAATATTTGACCATGTATATTTCTCCCATGCATTTTCTAATTGAACTATATGATTTCTAATCAAAATTTTACTCACAATAATTTTATATTCTGTATTTCTTTTCTAATTCTAAAGTGTAATGCATTATGATAACAAAAATGCCATTTTAATTGTAAACCTTATGAATAGAGCGGGACATTAAGGGAACGGCAAACTAAAATAGTTTTCGTTTCCATTAATTATTTTACCTGGTAAAATTCTATCCTTATCCTTGCAATGATATTGACGTTCAATATAATCTTTAAGGGAAAGAGAGATCTTTGTGATGATCTTTATCATATTCATAAAAGACATCAGGACATCCAGACTTGTAGGAGATATGAGGATATGAATAATAGATACTTTTAAGGTGTGAATGTTGGAGTAAGATAACCTGTCACACCTAATGTCTGTTTCAATTTTAACAGTACGAGCAATATCTCATGCGATGATACTTGCATTTACAGACTCGCAGCCCCCTCTCCCAAGAAAAAAAAGCTCAACGAATTTTAACCCTTCATCATAGTACACTGAATTATAAAAGTCTCTCTTTAAGGGAATTTATGCAGTTCTGGTGAGTCATCCTGAACTTTCCTGAAGATCGTTCACGTTTTTTAGTAATCGTTAGCAATAGCGATGAATTTTATTGAATCTGTATAATTGAACGTGTGATGGGGGATTGAATCTTCACGTGAGGTTTGAACATACCCCATTACAATTCAAGTACTTTCTAGTCGTTCATATCTCGCGTACGGTTGCTTTTGAATGATATCCCTTTATCATGAATACTTTTCAACTTCGCAAATTATTCTTACAAGTTCCAGCAGTAATTCAACACAATACTCGTGATATGAGTCATTTTGTCTTTCTTTTTGATGACCTCAGTCAAAAATATTCATAAACAAAATTATTTACATGAGAGAATAAAGAAAACTTCGAGATAGAAAGGACGGTTGAGGGAAGTAGGATAAGATGAGTAGGCTATGGGGTGATGTGATTGAAAGAAGACAGATTAATCCTTTTTGTTAAATAGCTTTTCGACACCCTTTCACATGATTCGGTGATTTCTTCAGAAACTTGGCCAAATGTGAACAAATATTATACAAATAAATATAAAAAAATAACATCGGTGGTAATCGATACAGGGAAGGGGGAGGGGTAAAAAAGTTATTTCAATATAGTTAATAAAAAGAGAGCAAGTAAAGCGTCAGGACCCTTTTTTATGTATATATATATATATATATATATATATATATATATATATATATATATATATATATATATATATATATGTATGTATATATATGTGTGTGTGTATATATATATTTATATATATATATATATATATATATATATATATATATATATATATATATATATATATATATATATATATACACCAAATTAATTGTTTAAATCTAAACATTTCTAGGTTACCAAATTTCAGAAATATCACCAAAACTGTGTCCTCTTCCGTGAATAATATTGATAATAAATTGCAAAGCATATGCAAGTATATTTTAAATGTGTAGTAGGTACAAATCTAAGGTTAATAAACTGCATTTATGTCCCCCATAAAAGGAATTTAGCCAAGGTCTTGTTGACACGTTGACTATTTGTTATTTTGAAATTTTTATATCAATAGCACACGTGTATTGCTGATAGCACAAGAAAATAGAAACGAGGAGAGGTAGGCTTCAATTGCATTACTTTAGGTCAGGCACAATTAAAATCACAATAAGAAATGGAATGAACTAGAGTACCGTCAACCAAAAAATATTACACAATGAAACTAACATGAACCTAACTAATATGGCAAAATACGAAGGGGAAGGTTTAACTCTACAGGTCCCCAACGCAATTTAATATCAATGAAAATTCATACCAGAAGACGTGTGGCCCTCAATTTTGGCTGTCTATTTGCCTCATAATCAACAATAAATTCATACATAGATTAATAAACTCTCCCACACAAATATCCAGATAAGAAAAGATATAATTATTTTTCACGTATAAAACCACTTGAAAAAAATTTCCCTAAGGAATAACACCCAGTCTTAAATATCACATAAGGGCATGTATACCAATGAAATATTTCATAAAAGGCAGGCAAAGTGTTTACCGTACATTCTTATGGTATTTGGTAGAGCAACATCAACGTACTAAGATGGATATTCCGTGTAAGAAATACAAACACTACTTAAAAAGAAATGAAAGCCCACGGGAGAAGATGAATTAGCATCCTATTCCAAGTGAAGGGTAGTAAAGCCAAAGAAAGCTTTTGTTTTAATCTGGCTTCTCTTGTTCATTCAGACAGAGGGTGAAACAAGGGGTGTGGTAATACACTCTGATGGTGAAACAAAGGTACTATGAGAATGGGACGATACTGTAGATGGGATTAGTTATGCATGGACGTACACTAAAGGAATAGTCTGGAAAAGAGCATTGGTAATAAAAAAAGAAATACTCGCGTAGAGAGAGTAAGGTCGTAGATCTTGTATAAGATAAAGTTGTATAAAATAAAGTATGGTGTTCAGTGGAAGTTATATCCAAAATATATGTATAATTTTTTTTTTAATGGATCATGATGTTTAGTGGAAATATTTAAGTTTTAATAAACATTTGATTTGAGTAACTTATGCCGATGTCTCTACTCCTTAAATTTACTTATTCGTTAAGGACATAATAAATATGAAAATATATGATCTGTTTCAACCAATTTCAATCTCGTCAAAAATAAAATATTCTCCTGGCCATAGATATAATGTATATAAAAGACAGTAATAGGAATTTATGAACACCATGCATTAAGACTCCATTTATTGTATAGTATGCAGTGTTGCCAACAGTTTCCCTTTTTTTAAACACAGCTTACCTGCTACAATGTATAGCAGTGAGGAGTTTCCTTGACTTCTGGTGAAATATACCAGAATTAACGACGGCAACTGTACAAACTGGTTGTGTTGATAGGGAAGGGAAAGTGGGAACTAAACAGAAAAACAAAACCGCAGTGAAATATATAAAAGTATTCAGAATTAAAGTTTTACATAAAAACCATAACAACACTTCAAGGCCCCATTATTTACGCCCCATTTTTTTTGCAGCACACGTCATGGCATACCTGCTACTAAAGCACAAGCTGTAATACATATTGCAATAATCTTATCCCAGGTATTTGCAGCTACACCTCTCATATTTTTCCAGCCATGTGATTTTACATGGCTAAACCTGATTTTTTTTTTCATCACTTCTTTGCAGCTTCGACCATTAAAGATTAAAAAAAAAATGATAATATACTGACTACAATTGATAACTAGGTGAAGCATTTCTACCTCACTTTGAGTTCAAAGCCTAGCCTCTTTAAATGAAAGGAAAGATAAGTATCGATCCAAAATAAGTCTGAACCTTAATATACATTATATGTGTGTGTGTGTGTGCAATTACCTTAAAAACATCAATATGTTTCCTAAACGGATCTTCATATTTCCATAGTTTTTTAGGGTGACTGGTAAAGTATGCAACGATTTCTTTCCTCCATCCATCTCTTGGTAGATGATGTGAATGAGTAATGACGGGTTTCGGGAGCCTTCCCTGGATAACCTATGTTTAGGGTTTTTTTTTTCCAGAAAATTTACGATGATGTATTACCCAGAGAATTAAAACCAGAAATTTGGGCAAGGTATGAAGATGATATTTTTATTCTATACAAGCATAATTAAGAAACTTTTAGAATAGTTTTAGAGTTGCTAGATGGTTATATCCCCTCTATTCAATTCATTGTTGAAAAAGATACTGGTAATCAATTACGATTTGTTTATTTGATAGTGCATTAAGACAACGTGAATAGATCTTTTATTCTCTCTTTTTAGAAAGAGCACAAATACCAACTCTTATATCAAATTTTTGTGTTATGAAGTTGAAGTTAAAATAAATGGTATAATTATTTTTTCCGTGTATATGTCTATGTAACTTTGTACATATTGATCTGGAAATTGTGTTACCCTAGGTATTCTCTGGAGCATTGGGTCAAAAGAGTGAGAAAAGCAACATTTTAATCCTCATGACAAAAAATGATAGCCTGATTAAGAAACTTTTTTTCTGCTCAATTTTAGCAAATAATTCATCTATATCTAATGGTTTATGTAAAGAAAAACATGTTTAAAATAATTGTTTTTCAATACAAGAATACCCAAAGAAGAAACATTCAGTAATAAGTAAAGACAAAGATAAGGTAGAGTTATATGTAGTTTCTTGTAGGGACTACGATTGATGCTGTATTGGGGTGAATGCTGTATTGGGATGAATGCTATATTGGGGAGAGCGGCTGCTCGTTGGAAAAAGGAAACGGGCGAATATTGCAGCTTGCAGGAGAGGGAATTATCATAGCGCCATTGCTAGACAAACATAGGAGAAATACCATGGACTCGATACAAATGTCGTGATATGTCCATAAGCAGAACAGTGACTTTAGATGCTGTGATCTCTTTAAATAGGACTTTTGATGATAATAGAGGAACAGAAAATTAGTTCTCCGGAAGGAAATATGTAGGCGCGGCAAAATCCATCATTTAGGAATATATGTATCATGACTACTGGTGCCGCCTGTCCTGTCCCTCCTTCGACAAATTAGCAAACAAGACCCCAATGACGTGTTCTACCAAAACACCGAGTTGGATGACGACCATCGCAACATACTACCCGCAATATCTCCAAGAATTTTGGAAAGGATAAGGGTGCAATACCCTGAAACTGCTATGATTAAGTTTTAATGTTTCAATTGTACATAAAAGTGTTTGGATTTTTTAAAATGTTTCTTCTTACATCAGTACCTGACATGAATGCTTATAATTGTTTCAGTTACAAGTCCATAGATTATGGACAAAAGCTATAAAGTCTGTTTTGTAATACACAAAAATACAAATATTTCGATACATATAATTTATCATTGTGGAAATATTTCACCATAACAAAGAAGTAGATAATGATTATTTGTACAGTGTGTGTGTGTGTGTATATATATATATATATATATATATATATATATATATATATATATATATATATATATATATATATATATATATATATATATATATATATATATATAATTTTATCACTACTCAATACAGCAAGGAATGAAGGGGGTGGGGGGGGGGAGGGTATCTGATTTTAAACGAATTACCCCACTGATCCCATGTCTCCACAGATCGGCAGTTAGCTCTTCCACCCCACCCCACCCCCATTACTCTGGCTCTTTCTGTTTCTCTATTTCTCTATAAATTGGGTTTTATCTGAAATTATTTGTCTCTATCTCTATTGGCCTTTTCTTCCAAGGAATACCTGTTCACTCTGTAGATATCTGTCCTAGCTTGGCTATGAAGGTTAGCTTAACCCTGGATAGGTACGCTCCTCGGACACCCCTTTAAGGGTATACTCGGACGCGAACGACCCCGACGCCCAAAAAAAATCTTGAAAAATCAGTTTTTGCAGTAACCTCCTTTTTTCTTTTGCCAAAAAAAAACTTCAATGAATGCTTAAAACAACTGTAAAGATAAATACTACTCATCTGCAGAAAAACTATTTATTATAAATATTTTAAAAAATTAAGTAGAAAAAAAAAGACCTGACATAAAAATTCATAAAAAAATGTTTATACATATATACACAAATCCTTTTAGGAATTGATTCTTGAATGTTTAGGACACATCTTGATGTATTTTGGATGAAGTCAGACCCATGGAGGTGAAGATCTGAAATGAGAAAAAAAGGGTAACTTTTTTTTGCCAAAAAAATTTGTCCAAATTTCATGAATTTTTTTGGGTACCCAAATGAAATAGGAAGTGGCTAATTTTTTTAGGGAATAAACATATGTTATCCTAAAATAGAAATATGTAAAAAAATCTTCATTATTTTGTAAATTACATTTATATCAGGGGCCATATCTAAAGGTAATTTTTTGAGTACTTAGAAATTTCGTAAAAAAATACATATATTTAATATGTAATATGATATTTATGCAGGTAAAAATATACCAAAATATCACAAATTCTATAGGGAACAAGAATATATATAGATAGGGCAACTTACGCTTCGGATATGTCCACAAAATGGCCGCCAACCACATTGACTCAGACTCCCTAATCTGCCACTTGAAATGTAGGAAGGGTATGTCAATTTCAAGGTGTTATTTACTAATCTAATTATTATTGGATATGCATAAAAATTGTATGGTGGGTTGCTGGATAATTGTCGATTATTTTACGACTATAAAATTAAAATTCTGACCCAAAAAAATTTTTTTGAAGGGAAATAAAATCGAAAAAAAAATGTAAAATATAATATTTTAGCTAAAAAAATTTGATGATATTCAATCAAAAAAGAAGTAAACAAAATTTTCCGACAAATAAACATCTAGAGGAATCATTACTCTGTGATAGTTCTTTAGTACGTAGTAATTTTGAAAGAATTGGGAAAAAACGAAAAAATGGCAATCACCGGAAAATCGAATACATACCTATATATACGCCATATCTGGCTAAAAAAAGATAGGCATGGGTAGCCAGATCATCTAGAAACACTTTCCAACACTATAAAAATATAAGTTTTGCGACACTACTTGCCAATTCCTTACGGTAACATGACTAAGCAAAAAAATGCAAAACAAATAAAAAGGGGCACTCGCGGAAAAATGGCTAACATTCTAATATACGGCATTTCAGAAAAAAAAAATTCAGCCACGTACTAGGCAAACCATCAAGGCACATTTTCCGACAAATAAACATCTAAATGAATCATTACTCTGTGATAGTTCCTTAGTACGTAGTAATTTTGAAAGAAATGGGAAAAAAACGAAAAAATGGCAATCACAGGAAAATCGAACACATACCTATATATACGCCATATCTGGCTAAAAAAAAAAAAGATAGGCATGGGTAGCCAGATCATCTAGAAACACTTTCCAACACTATAAAATTATAAGTTTTGCGACACTACTTGCCAATTCCTTACGGTAACATGACTAAGCAAAAAAATGCAAAACAAATAAAAAGGGGGACTCGTGGAAAAATGGCCATTCTAATATACGACATTTCAGAAAAAAAAAAATTTCAGCCACGTGCTAGGCAAACCATCAAGGCACATTTTCCGACAAATAAACATATAAATGAATCATTACTCTGTGATAGTTCCTTAGTACGTAGTAATTTTGAAAGAAATGGGAAAAAACGAAAAAATGGCAATCACAGGAAAATCGAACACATACTTATATATACGCCATATCTGGCTAAAGAAAAAAATAGGCATGGGTAGCCAGATCATCTAGAAACACTTTCCAACACTATAAAAATATAAGTTTTGCGACACTACTTTCCGATTCCTTACGGTAACATGACTAAGCAACAAAATGCAAAACAAATAAAAAGGGGCACTCGCTGAAAAATGCCCAACATTCTAATATACGGCATCTCAGATAAAAAAAAAGACATGCACGTGTTAGCCCAACCATCAAGGCACACTTTCTAACACAAACATGAAAAAAAAAATCAATAATATACGGCAATTCCTTACTACGTAGTAAATTTTTACAAATATTGAAAAAAAACAGAAATTGGCAACCGCAGTTAAATACCCAATATACCAATAACTACGTCGTATCTGACAAAAACAAAATCACGCATGGGTAGCCAGATCATCTAGACACACTTTCCAACACTAAAAAAGCAAAAGTTTTACAACACTATTTCGCAATATCTTACGGAAAAATGACTTGGCAAAAAAATGAAAAAAAATGAAAAAGGGGCACTCGCGGTAAAATGCCCGACATTCTAATATACGGCATCTCAGATAAAAAAAAGACATGCACGTGTTAGCCCAACCATCAAGGCACACTTTCTAACACATAAACATGAAAAAAAAAATGAATAATATACGGCAATTCCTTACTACGTAGTAATTTTTACAAATATTGAAAAAAAAACAGAAATTGGTAACCGCAGTTAAATACCCAATATACCAATAACTACGTCGTATCTGACAAAAACAAAGTCACGCATGGGTAGCCAGATCATCTAGACACACTTTCCAACACTAAACAAGCAAAAGTTTTACGACACTATTTGGCAATATCTTACGGAAAAATGACTTGGCAAAAAAATGAAAAAAAATGAAAAAGGGGCACTCTCGGTAAAATGGTCCTCGTGATGATGAACGACATTTTAACTAAGAAAAAAATCATGCACATGGTAGCCAAACAATCCACCAAGACTTTCCACAACTGATAACCTATACAAGTTGCACCATTCTACGACAATTTCATAATACGTAATAACTTTGATAATTATGCAAATTACCTTAGAAGGGTAAACTCGGTCGCGCTCGATCCCGACGCGTCTAAGAAATCGGGGAAGGAGTACAGCTACAGCAATGCACGTCTGGACACTACTAGAGCGTGTAGGGGAGACACCTCCTGCAGGTCGATCACCCACAAATTCAGTCACGGGGGTGAGTCACGTGAGAAAAACCCATCGTACCTATCCAGGGTTAAAGCATGAGCAGTCCATCGCGGGAGTATACTAGTGTGACGGGCCGAGAGAGGAGTTGTGAAATCAAAGGCAGATGGGAAACGACTGAATTATATTGTTGTGGAACACTCTCCTTATATACAAAACCTCAAGGCAACAGGACATGACAAGTTCACGAGACAGACAAAATCACAGAGGAAAAACCAGACTTGAATTTTCATGTTCGTTTTAGTGCGAGGGAAGAGCGAAGATACAACCATAATATATACAAAAGGAATTATGTACAATTGTGTGAAACACGGTTGGTACATGGCTCCCCCCCTAAAAATTACATACTGTACATGTTAAATAGGGCGCCCTGATCTAGAGAGGCGAACTGTAGGCGGGTCATCTGGCAGAAGATAAGCAGGTTTTAGACGATCAATGGAGACCCAGTCTTCTTTGCCCCGAATGTTTAGGAGGAATGCTTCCGGACTGCGTCGGATCACAAGGTAAGGTCCCGTGTAAGGGGGCGTTAACGGTGGCTTGCTGGTGTCGTTGCGCAGGAAGACGTGCGTTGCAGAGTGCAAGTCCGTTGGTATGTGATGCTTCGCTGGGGGCTTGTAAGTCTGGCGGCACGGAGAAAATTTTCCCACGACGTGACGTATGCGCTGGAGATCGTAGGAGGAGGTTGTAGAAGGAAAAAATTCGGCAGGCACGACCAACGGGTCGCCATACACCATTTCGGCTGCCGAGACGTCGAGGGCGTCTTTAGGAGTGGTCCTTAGTCCAAGGAGGACCCAGGGAAGCTGAGTAAACCAGTTGCAATCCTTGCAGCGGGACATCAAAGCTGCTTTGAGGGTGCGATGAAAACGTTCAACCATTCCATTGGCAGCGGGGTTGTAGGCCGTTATCTGATGTAGGGTGATGCCCAGGAGATTCGCTAATGACGTCCATAATTGAGAGGTGAAAGTGGTTCCCCTGTCAGAAGTAATATGCTCAGGGATACCGAATCTTGAAATCCATCCAGAGAGTAAGGCAGATGTACATGAGGCGGACGTTGCAGTTTCCATGGGAATGGCTTCAGGCCAACGAGTGGAGCGGTCGATGACGGTAAACAGGTAACGATGTCCTTGTGATGTGGGTAGGGGGCCTACAACGTCGACGTGAATGTGTGCGAAACGACGCTGAGGTTGAGGAAAGGTGCCCACTCCTGAATCCGTGTGTCGATGTACTTTGGAAGTTTGGCAAGAGGTAGAGGCACGGACCCAATCCTTAGCATCCTTAGAAATGCCGTGCCAAATGCACTTTGCCTTCAGCAGCTGTGCAGTAGAACGGCACGTGGGATGTGAAAGGCCGTGGATGAAATCAAACACCTGTCGGCGCATGGGAGCAGGAATCCAAGGTCGCGGTCTACCAGTACTGACGTCACAGAGGAGGGTGGTGTTGGAGTTTTCGAGGGGAAAATCCTCCCAACGGAGGGACGTGCAGGATGTCCTACAAGCTTGATACTCTGGATCCTGTCGTTGGGCTTCAGCCAGGGCGTTGTAATCCAATCCCAGTTGAACGGCAGCCAACGTGTTTCTTGACAGGGCATCGGCAACGGGATTCATTTTCCCAGGGACGTATTGGAGGGTGCAATTGTATTCAGCCACGGCGGAGAGATGTCGGCGTTGACGGGCGGACCAGGCGTCAGACTGTCGAGTGAAGGCGTGCACCAGAGGCATGTGGTCTGTGCGAATGACGAAGGGCGTACCTTCTAAGAAATGGCGAAAGTGACGGACAGCCAGGTGCACCGCCAGCAATTCTCGATCGAAGGTAGAATAACCCGATTCTGCCTTGGACAGTTTTCTGCTGAAGAAGGCCAATGGGCGGGGCGAGCCTTTGACCACCTGCTCGAGTACTGCACCAATAGCGACGTCGCTGGCATCGGTGGAGAGAAGGAGAGGTGCGTGTGGGATAGGAAAAGTGAGAGCCGCAGCAGTTGATAGGGCCTTGTTTGCATTGCAGAAGGCCGCTTCTTGAAGGGGACCCCACTTCAAGTCCTTTGGCTTGCCCTTGAGGGAGGCGTAGAGGGGAGCAAGAGTGGCGGCAATGGCTGGCAGAAAGCGGTGATAATAGTTGATCATGCCCAAGAATTCCTGCAGAGCTTTGACGGTCGAGGGCGTGGGGAAATTCTGAACGGCTGCTACCTTCTCAGGGAGGGGATGGACTCCTTCAGGAGTGATACGGTGCCCTAAGAACGACACTTCGTTGGCGCCAAAGGTACACTTGTCGTACCGGACTACAAGGCCGTTTTGTTGCAGGCGGTCGAGCACGATGTGCAGGTGACGGAGGTGTTCCTCTTTTGAGGAGGAGAACACAAGTATGTCGTCCACATAACATACACAGAAAGGGAGGTCCCCTAAGATGCCATCCATGAGACGTTGAAAAGTTGCCCCAGCATTACGAAGGCCAAAACAGGAGTAATTGAAGGTGTATGTGCCAAACGGAGTGGTGATGGCGGTCTTGGGGATGTCTTCTGGGTTCATAGGCACCTGATAATACCCCTTCAGGAGGTTGAGCGTAGAGAAAACCTTTGCTTTGTGCAGGTAGGAGGTTACATCGGCAATGTTTGGGGGGGGGATATTGATCCGGTTCTGTTTGCATGTCCAGGCGCCTGTAATCCCCGCACGGACGGAGGGAGCCGTCTTTCTTCAGAACGATGTGTAAGGGTGACGACCATGGGCTGGAGGCCTTTTGGCAAAGGCCCATTTTCTCCATTTCGGCGAACGTCTGTTTGGCGGCTGCCAATCGTTCCGGTGCCAGACGTCTGAATTTTGCGAAGACTGGGGGTCCCGTCGTCTTGATATGGTGATAAATACCGTGCTTAGCAGGAACCGTGGGCGTTTGGCGAAGTTCTGGACGGAAAACTTCCGGGTACGACGTGAGGAGGTGGGCGTAGGCATCCGTGGGTGCGCTGATGTGGAGAGCGAGGTTAGAGGGGGCGGGTTGAAGAGGTGTCGACAAGTACGAGTCTGCGTTGACCAATCGTCGGTGGGCGACATCGACCAGAAGGTGGAAATGAGAGAGGAAATCCGCACCGAGGATTGGCATTGTGACGTCAGCAACGAGAAACTTCCAATTGAATTTACCGTTTCCGAACGATAATGTGAGGCTCTCGTAACCGTAGGTGGGTATCGCAGATCCGTTGGCAGCTACCAAGCGGACGTCGGCAGATGTAGACAGACTACGTTGTGCCTTGAAGAGTTTCCTTGGCAAAAGAGAACGACAAGCACCCGTGTCTACCAAAAATCGCACGCCCGTTCCTGCATCCTGTAAAAAAAACAGATTAGAAACATGGGAGGCCACCGCCACAAGCGATGGCCTACTTACACGTTTTTTGGCCACTGACAATCTTTGGCACATTTCTTCGCGGTTGCCCCGAATCTGAAGTGGTAGTAGCAAAACTGCGGTGGATGGGAGGTAGTAAGTGGCTGTAGAAGTCGTTCGTTGGGGCGCGAGCGATTGGTGGGTGGTGGGGGGCTTTGTCGCCGCTTCGGCACGTCACGGGGTAGGCGTGTATGTCCTACGGCATTCATGTCAGCTTCGGTGTACGTTGAATAGGCATCCTCGTCGTCAGGGGTGGAGGCGTTGATGGAGGTCTTGAAGTGGCTGTCCATAAGGGCGTCGGCTTTGGTCATCAAGTCCTT
>NC_090725.1:193410638-193425638 GCF_036898095.1 Palaemon carinicauda
ACCCAAACATTTTCTGATTTGCTATTTTCAATCTTTCACTAAACTCTGATTCTAAAGACCCTGTATTGGAGATCGTAGTTCATAAATACTTAAATTATTCTACCTCAATAATCCTTTCTCCTTCCAATGATATTTCATCTTCCATTGCATACTCTGTAGCATTAATTTTTCAGATAATTACGTGGAGGTTCAGCAATTTGAAAACAGAGTCATATCTTCTGAAGAGCACTATTATGGTCTCAATGAGTCCCCCCAGTCCATTTTTCATAATGCTAATTTCAGTGTTGCTACACTAACTGGCCACAACACTTTCCATGTCAGGAGTGGGATTGTTTGTCGAACACTGCCTGATATAGTGGAAAATCTCTTGTTAAGTGCACACTGCAACTAACCATAGCTAAAGCAGTTGGCACTTTTCAGGCCAATATTTATCAGGACTTTTCTGATACTCACAAACAGACAGCACCAACCCTTCATTTAATTTGGATGCGTGTTTACATGTTGAACTTAACATGTTTCTCCCTTGAAGTGGTTTCTTGAAATCTTTTTTGAAAACAGATGAATTCTAAAACTCAAGAACTGAGACTTCCTATTATCAGTATGGAACAAAACAATACCAGTAATGACACAGTCTACCTGAAAGGACTTCATGAAAATATTTTGGAAAAAGGATGAATTCTAAAACTCCAGAACTGAGACTTCTAATTATGAATATGGAACAAAGCAACCCCAGCAATATGCATACTACACTGTGTAGGCACAGACATAAAGGGTAAAGCACAACATCAAGAATTTCCAAGTAACATTTGATCAGCCTCTGAATCATGAGGCTTTTCATGATTTTCCAGCCTCCAGACATTTGTACAAAATGGTGCTGTGACTTGATTGCCTTCACCTGCTGATGTGTTGGTTAGGCATCATTATACAGATCAATACAAGGAGTTGGTTGAAAGACCTATGGAAAGAATTATATGCCAAAAATTCAATGATGCATATGCCCACAAATCACTCCTCTTGAGCAGTGTTTGCCCACATTCTGACCTTATTGCGCTTCACTTATTTACTGCTCGAGAACTCGGACTGGGAGAGCCAGAATAACAATTAGCTAATTGTAAGTCTGTACCAGGACATAGTGGGGATAGGATCATGATGCTATTGAAATAGATTATAGTTGCAGTACATCCACCTCGTGTTGCTCATGCCTAATTTCCTTAAGAGTTGAATGGACTGCAGCCTTAAGCTTTATATTCGCCGTGTGCTGAAGATGATCCCGCTTTTCCATGCAGCAGGTCATCCTTCACACACCAAATCGGCTAAACTGTACTTTCAGCAGATGATTTCCAATAGTAAAGTCTTGCCACAAGAGGAGTTCACATTAATCTCTGCAAAGGGGTATTTCACCATTCGCCACATGAGCAGTCCCTGATGAGAATGCTGAAATATCAGTGGAAGGGTTACCCATGGTAGAGAGAAAAGGGACAGAATCTTAAACAAATTGGTTCATGCATGTGGTTCTTTGTGTGGTCGTTAGAAGTTCACTAGGACACACACTACTACCTGTGAGCAACACAAAGAATTTTGTTCTTCCACTGAAGCTATGGACAAGTAAGACTATGATATTTTCATCCAGTAGCTGCAGGAACCTCAACCATTTGCAGGTTACCAACCTAATTACCTAGTGCCTGTTTTCACTGGTGTTGTAGTTGACACATCTGTCAACTGTGACACCTCCGTGCAGATTGGCCAAGTTGCAGTATCTAAAATAGTTGGTAAATATTTCACAGAGATCACTTTGTATTACAGTGACAAAGTCAAGGCTATGGGAGATGAGAATAGTATCAACATTAGTAGGCAAAACATAGGAGGGAATCCCATTCTCTTCTACAACAAGATCACGCCTGCTCTCAAGACAAGCTATGACATGGAGAATTTCATGTCTTATGAGTTGAGTCCTCATCCTCCATCTCTGATTCATGATGGTGCCCTGCAGAAGCCAACCAAGAGTGCTCTAGGCCCTCTCTTCAGTTCATTTGCATCTGTACAACCAAATATTTCAAATATCTGTCTGTTTGTCACAGATGGAGGTCATCTGGTTCATTCAAGTCTGGCCATAGCCATCAATAGTATGGATGTGTGTACCAGTGTTATATTGACTACATTCTGAGGCACTATGGGAGCTGGCACTACTTATGTGTTTGATGTCCACAGAACCATTTCCACCAAAGCAGCAGAGCAACTACACATGGCAAAAAACTCAGCATCCAGTGACATATTTGACAGAACTTATAAACCACCATTATTCAGCACAATTTTTGTCAAATTAACACATTAGACATAAGTAAATATGTGATGGTGTTGCATGCCATAACTGTATGCAACACTGTGTCCGTTGTGTGTCGACAAGGGAATCGCAACGCATTCAATCGTGTGCATAACAATAAGGATTATGACATACTCAACACATTCACCAATACAGACAGTACTCATTAGCTAGTTTAACAAGCAGGTGAAAGTTGTCTCATGAATTCCATTACATCAATTTCAACAAGGCAATAAGCAGAACACCACTTTCCTCAGCTTGCCAGTTTGCAACTTAGTCTCCAAATAGCATTACAGCTAAACAGCATTCCTACAGAATATATCTCGCATTTCAGGAATGTATATGGTGGCCCTTGTAGACAACAACATTAGAATGAAACTGGAGGGCATCCTTATAGCAGTTAACATTGCTCCAGCCACTGTTTGACGTGATCCTCTGTCACGGGACTTCAAGAAGAAAAAGGTGCTCAGTTCTACCATATGTACAAGGTACAATAGTCATACCTGCGACAATGCAGCACCAAGACCATCCTTGCTGGATACTGAGGAAGAAGCTGACGAATCAACAGCTGTTTTTCCAGAAACTGATGAGGATGATGAAGGATGTATATGTTTCAAGTCTATAAGTTATATTTATTTTGATAATTTTCGTTAATGCATTTCATAAAATTCATGAATATTCTATTTTTTTCTCTCAAGGCTTCTATAATATTATGTGGGGGAAAATTGCTCATAGCTATGTATAACTGAGTGATGATTCCATTGAACTTTAATATATTACTGAAATTGAATTCCCTGCCCCAACAAGAAACATATCTGACTCATTATTTGTATTTTGATGATTTAAGACTGAAATATTATAAAATCTCAAGCCGGCGCCAATTTTGAAGGCTGTCAGGAATTTTTTAAAATCTTCGAGGTGGATTCCCTGAGTGTCTTCTTGTATGTTCTTCTTGATAGTTTTCTTATAATTTCCTGCAACTTTCATAAATCTGTTCAGGTTTTAAACCTATTTCTACTAGTACATTTTGTACTCTCAACAAATCATCCCTCCTTGTACTCTCAACAGTCATTTCCGCAAGCGTTCTCAATTTTGATAATCCTTTCCACTTTTATTATTTGCCTGTGCCTCTCTTGTGTCACCCAAAATCAAATTATTCATAAAATAGTCCATTATCCAGTAATCATCCCTTTAAGACAACACTTTTTCAATTAAGTATTATGTCATGTTGTAGAATATGCCACAGCGTTTTACGTTTCTAGTTAAGTTGGCGCTACACGTTTTCTTTGTTGATAAGGATGAGGGGATAAGCAGGTGTCTGGATTGCCTGATGTTTGTTTTGTAATTTAATTATATACATATGTGCACTATTTTGAATTAAATATTTCTATTGAATGGAAAACTGTATACATTTTTTTTTGCTTTTTTGTATGAAAAAGAAGTATTGAGTTGGTACTGAAAAATATTGTATTGTTATTATTGGCATCTGCCCAAAAGGCCGCGATTTATATTATGCCCGCCTTTGTTTAGTTCAGCGTGGGCAGGCTCTGGAAAGCACATGGAATTTGTGCATGCTGTGGTTCTGCAGTATTTGTGGTGTGCTGAGCTGCCCAGTGTACTCATCATAGTAATAGTGACCGGTGTTGCTGTTAGCTAGGAGGCTGAATGCTTCTGGTTGTACAGCAACGTCTACCAGTGGTTATCTGTGAATTTAGTATTAGAATCGGCGTCTGGAAAATGTAAGCTTATTTTTTCATGTAAAGTGAATCTTAACTGTGGAATTACTGTATTGTATTCTACATCATTTACATTATTTTGTATTTACATAATATTTTCAGTATATATATTGTATTTACATGAATATTTACATTATTTTTTTTTTGTATATTTATTGCTGCTTTTGTTTGCAGCGTCAAACCTCGCTTGTTTGATGGAATATATGAACAAACCAGAGGAAGAGTGTTTGACTTCACCCTTAGTAAAACGCCGATATTCAGAACGTAGCTGCACTGGTGATGTAGTGTTCTACACGTGATACATTTGCTTATTAGCATTAGTTTTTTTCCGATAATTTCGAAGATTTATGTGCTGAAATTGCTTTTTGGCATCGAGTGCATCCAAAACTTTGTCTAGTCTATTCAGATTCTATTACCAATAGACCAACCACGTCGTGCACTTTCTTTTCCGCCTGCATAGATAAAACTTCAAAATTTGAAACAGAGAAAGCAAAAGGAATTAAAAATATTCCTTTGAAAGATTGGCATAAGAACAGGGGAAATATAGAAGAGCCCCTCGTGAATGCGGACTGCTCTTAGAAGTCCTTGACAGCAAGCTTTCAAGGAAGTAAAATGATAAATTTCTAGAGGGTCCAAAGACACATCAGAATTGCTACTTGGTGAGCCACACTAAGTCAACTGAAACTTATATTTCAAATATGTGACTTGTTCCAGGTTGTAATGTTGCAAGGGTCATTGTGTAGCTTAAGTGCCATCAAATATTTTAAAGAATCGTAGCGGACTGAGATGGTTTCTTCACGAATTTACTCCCTAAAACAGAAAAAGACATCTGGAAGCACAACCTATTAATTTTGAGTGCTTTTCCAAATTAAAAGGTATTTAAAACAATTGAACTGTTCCTCAGCTTTGGTCCGGATAAAGCCTAAAACATTATCGAAAAGAGATATAACATCAACGCAGACCAACATGGAAATTATCTTCCATCTGGCACTCGAACTTCACTCGCTGACGATTTAAGGAAAGCTTGAAAAACAATCTCATACAATCTTATACCACGTATAAAGTTCAATGTGAACATTCAATTGTGGGTATGTGTCATCTTCGATTATGTGCAATTAAGCACACACACGGTTCCTATGGGAAAGGGATACAGGAGGTGAACATTTGTATCAACGATATCTGGATCTTTCTATATTTTATATAATTATTGCCCTTGAAGACCTATTTATATGCGCAAGGATAAGCATTTTTTTTTTTTTTACATATTTGTTTATCTATATACGTGTGTATGTTATGATTACTGGCACTTGCCTTCATATGTATGTAACAGTCATTTTGGAAAATTGGTCCTCTCACAAAATGCCCGGAAATTATGCAAAAAGACTAAATTCGTGGTCAATTTGCAAAATGACCTAAATATCTTGACATTTTGCAAAAGAGCCAAGATTTTGGACCATTTACAAAATCATCAGTATCATCGTTGGTAAGGTTACAAAATGTTCAATCAGCTAGTAGCTAACCTAACCTAACCTACTTGCTGATTGGACATTTTGTAATCTTACCAACGATGATACTGTGACGGCGCCGAGTAAGGCAACAGGACATGACAAGTTCACAAGACAGACAATATCACAGAGGAAAAACCAGACATGAATTTTCATGTTCGTTTTAGTGCGAGGGAAGAGGGAAAATACAAGCATAATATATACAAAAGGAATTATGTACAATTGTGTGAAACACGGTTGGTACATGGCTCCCCCCCTAAAAATGACATACTGTACATGTTAAATAGGGCGCCCTGATCTAGAGAGGCGAACTGTAGGCGGGTCATCTGGCAGAAGATAAGCAGGTTTTAGACGATCAATGGAGACCCAGTCTTCTTTGCCCCGAATGATTAGGAGGAATGCTTTCGGACTGCGTCGGATCACAAGGAAAGGGCCCGTGTAAGGGGGCGTTAGTGGTGGCTTGCTGGTGTCGGTGCGCAGGAAGACGTGCGTTGCAGAGTGCAAGTCCGTTGGTATGTGATGCTTCGCTGGGGGCTTGTAAGTCTGGCGGCACGGAGTAAATTTTCCCACGACGTGACGTATGCGCTGGAGATCGTCGGAGGAGGTTGTAGAAGGAAAAAATTCGGCAGGCACGACCAACGGGTCGCCATACACCATTTCGGCTGCCGAGACGTCGAGGGCGTCTTTAGGAGTGGTCCTTAGTCCCAGGAGGACCCAGGGAAGCTGAGTAAACCAGTTGCAATCCTTGCAGCGGGACATCAAAGCTGCTTTGAGGGTGCGATGAAAACGTTCAACCATTCCATTGGCAGCGGGGTTGTAGGCCGTTATCTGATGTAGGGTGATGCCCAGGAGATTCGCTAATGACGTCCATAATTGAGAGGTGAAAGTGGTTCCCCTGTCAGAAGTAATATGCTCAGGGATACCGAATCTTGAAATCCATCCAGAGAGTAAGGCAGATGTACATGAGGCGGACGTTGCAGTTTCCATGGGAATGGCTTCAGGCCAACGAGTGGAGCGGTCGATGACGGTAAACAGGTAACGATGTCCTTGTGATGTGGGTAGGGGGCCTACAACGTCGACGTGAATGTGTGCGAAACGACGCTGAGGTTGAGGAAAGGTGCCCACTCCTGAATCCGTGTGTCGATGTACGTTGGAAGTTTGGCAAGAAGTACAGGCACGGACCCAATCCTTAGCATCATTAGAAATGCCGTGCCAAATGCACTTTGCCTTCAGCAGCTGTGCAGTAGAACGGCACGAGGGATGTGAAAGGCCGTGGATGAGATCAAACACCTGTCGGCGCATGGGAGCAGGAATCCAAGGTCGCGGTCTACCAGTACTGACGTCACAGAGGAGGGTGGTGTTGGAGTTTTCGAGGGGAAAATCCTCCCAACGGAGGGACGTGCAGGATGTCCTACAAGCTTGATACTCTGGATCCTGTCGTTGGGCTGCAGCCAGGGCGTTGTAATCCAATCCCAGTTGAACGGCAGCCAACGTGTTTCTTGACAGGGCATCGGCAACGGGATTCATTTTCCCAGAGACGTATTGGAGGGTGCAATTGTATTCAGCCACGGCGGAGAGATGTCGGCGTTGACGGGCAGACCAGGCGTCAGACTGTCGAGTGAAGGCGTGCACCAGAGGCATGTGGTCTGTACGAATGACGAAGGGCGTAACTTCTAAGAAATGGCGAAAGTGACAGACAGCCAAGTGCACCGCCAGCAATTCTCGATCGAAGGTAGAATAACCCGATTCTGCCTTGGACAGTTTTCTGCTGAAGAAGGCCAATGGGCGAGGCGAGCCTTTGACCACCTGCTCGAGTACTGCACCAATAGCGACGTCGCTGGCATCGGTGGAGAGAAGGAGAGGGGCGTGTGGGATAGGAAAAGTGAGAGCCGCAGCAGTTGATAGGTCCTTCTTTGCATTGCAGAAGGCTGCTTCTTGAAGGGGACCCCACTTCAGGTCCTTTGGCTTGCCCTTGAGGGAGGCGTAGAGGGGAGCAAGAGTGGCGGCAATAGCTGGCAGAAAACGGTGATAATAGTTGATCATGCCCAAGAATTCCTGCAGAGCTTTGACTGTCGAGGGCGCGGGGAAATTCTGAACGGCTGCTACCTTCTCAGGGAGGGGATGGACTCCTTCAGGAGTGATACGGTGCCCTAAGAACGACACTTCGTTGGCGCCAAAGGTACACTTGTCGTACCCGACTACAAGGCCGTTTTGTTGCAGGCGGTCGAGCACGATGCGCAGGTGACGGAGGTGTTCCTCTTTTGAGGAGAACACAAGTATGTCGTCCACATAACATACACAGAAAGGGAGGTCCCCTAAGATGCCATCCATGAGACGTTGAAAAGTTGCCCCAGCATTACGAAGGCCAAAACAGGAGTAATTGAAGGTGTATGTACCAAACGGAGTGGTGATGGCGGTCTTGGGAATGTCTTCTGGGTTCATAAGCACCTGATAATACCCCTTCAAGAGGTCGAGCGTAGAGAAAACCTTCGCTTTGTGCAGGTAGGAGGTTACATCGGCAATGTTTGGGAGGGGGTAGTGATCCGGTTCTGTTTGCATGTTCAGGCGCCTGTAATCCCCGCATGGACGGAGGGAGCCGTTTTTCTTCAGAACGATGTGTAAGGGTGACGACCATGGGCTGGAGGCCTTTTGGCAAAGGCCCATTTTCTCCATTTCGGCGAACGTCTGTTAGGCGGCTGCCAATCGTTCCGGTGCCAGACGTCTGAATTTTGCGAAGACTGGGGGTCCCGTCGTCTTGATATGGTGATAAATACCGTGCTTGGCAGGAACCGTGGGCGTTTGGCGAAGTTCTGGACGGAAAACTTCCGGGTACGACGTGAGGAGGTGGGCGTAGGCATCCGTGGGTGCGCTGATGTGGAGAGCGAGGTTAGAGGGGGCGAGTTGAAGAGGTGTCGACAAGTACGAGTCTGCGTTGACCAATCGTAGGTGGGCGACATCGACCAGAAGGTGGAAATGAGAGAGGAAATCCGCACCGAGGATTGGCATTGTGACGTCAGCAACGAGAAACTTCCAATTGAATTTACCGTTTCCGAACAATAATGTGAGGTTCTTGTAACCGTAGGTGGGTATCGCAGATCCGTTGGCAGCTACCAAGCGGACGTCGGCAGATGTAGACAGACTACGTTGTGCCTTGAAGAGTTTCCTTGGCAAAAGAGAACGACAAGCACCCGTGTCTACCAAAAATCGCACGCCCGTTCCTGCATCCTGTAAAAAGAACAGATTAGAAACATGGGAGGCCACCGCCACAAGCGATGGCCTGCTTACACGTTTTTTGGCCACTGACAATCTTTGGCACATTTCTTCGCGGTTGCCCCAAATCTGAAGTGGTAGTAGCAAAACTGCGGCGGATGGGAGGTAGTAAGTGGCTGTAGAAGTCGTTCGTTGGGGCGCGAGCAATTGGTGGGTGGTGGGCGGCTGTGTCGCCGCTTCGGCACGTCACGGGGTAGGCGTGTATGTCCTACGGCATTCATGTCGGCTTCGGTTGACGTTGAATAGGCATCCTCGTCGTCAGGGGTGGAGGCGTTGATGGAGGTCTTGAAGTGGCTGTCCATAAGGGCGTCGGCTTTGGTCATCAAGTCCTTTATGGGTAAACTATCGACATCGGGTATGGCAGCGCGTACAGGTTCAGGTGAACGGCGTATCCAAAGGGCACGGAGTAGGTTCACCTCACGAGGAGAGCCGTCTGCGGCAGGTTGAAGGCGAGCGATACTGGTCATTTCCCTGAGGGCAAGCGAAGCCCTTTTGGTCCCCCAACGGATGTTGCGAGAGCTGAAAAAGCTTTGCTATACGGGCGGCTGGCGACGGCGAGTACTGCTGCAGAAGGTATGATTTGAGGGCATCATACGCTATTGGGGTGTCTCCTTGTTCACAAAGCTAGTCGGATATTTCTGGGAAGATGTCCTCGGGTATCGCCGCGAGAACATAATCCGCTTTGGTGGTTGAGCGAGTCACGCCCCTCATACGAAAGTGGACTTCAGCGCGTTGAAACCAAGCAAACGCCTCTCCGGTGGCGAACGGTGAAAGTTTCAATGGGGCGGCCGTGGCGCCAACTGATGTAGTCTCCGTCATAGTACCAACGATAGAGGGCGAGGGAGGTGGGGGTGGAAGGCAGTGGGAGCGAGTCGACTTCCGGGGTCACCAATGTGACGGCGCCGAGTAAGGGTGTGAACTCAAAGGCAGATTGGAAACGACTGAGTTATATTATTGTAGAACACTCTCCTTATATAGAAAACCTCAAGGCAACAGGACATGACAAGTTCACAAGACAGACAATATCACAGAGGAAAAACCAGACATGAATTTTCATGTTCGTTTTAGTGCGAGGGAAGAGCGAAAATACAAGCATAATATATACAAAAGGAATTATGTACAATTGTGTGAAACACGGTTTGTACAATACTGAGGATTTTGTTAATGGACCAATATCTTGGCCGGGCATTCTGTAATATGACCAATTTTCCAAAATTACCTTAGTGTATATATATATATATATATATATATATATATATATATATATATATATATATATATATATATATATATATATATATATATATATATATATAGTACAGCTTTGCTGAATTATGGGGATACAGAAATCCTTTCACCACGTTAAGGTATTCCCACTCAGAAAGGGATAATTATATATATATATATATATATATATATATATATATATATATATATATATATATATATATATATATATATATATATATATATATATATATACATATATATATATATATATATATATATATATATATATATATGTACATATATATATATATATATATATATATATATATATATATATATATATATATATATATATATATATATATATATATATATATATATATATATATATATATATATATATATATATATATCTTCATCATTATCATCATCATCATCATCAGCCGTAATCACTTCACTGCAGAATAAAGGTGACCTTCCACTCGTGTCTGTTCAATGTCTTTCTATGCCAGTTTATGCCCGCAATTTTTTTTTTAGTTTTCCAATTCATTGTCTTGTCTTCCTTCTCTTGCTTCTATTGTAATCTCTAGGAACCCATACAGTTATTCTTAATGTTCATTTATTATCTGTTATTCTCATTATATGCCCTGCCTATATATATATATATATATATATATATATATATATATATATATATATATATATATATATATATATATATATATATATATATATATATATACATATAATGCTTGTGTTCTCTTGCTTGAGGGTACACTCGGGCACACTATTCTATCTTATTTCTCTTCCACTTTTTTTTTTTTTAGTTTTTTTAGTTCATATAGAAAATATTTATTTTAATGTTACTGTTCTTAAAATCATTTATTTTCCCTTGTTTACTTTCTTCACTGGGTTATTTTCCCTTTTGGGGCCCCTTTGCTTATAGCATCCTGCTTTCTCAACTATGGTTGTAGCTTGGCAAGTAATAATAATAATAATAATAATAATAATAATAATAATAATAATAATAATAATAATAATGATATGTACAGGCATAATTTAGATACGCCAATATATACAACAAATTTTCCTCATAGACATAAATCTTAATGTACAATAATTAGGTTACGCAACATACCAAAATGAACCCAGATGTCGTTGACGCAAACGTTATCCCATTCCTGTATACTTTTCTCATAGGAACTGAAAAATCGGAAACGAACGCATAACGTTTGTTCAATAAACGTGTCCTCACGTAGCACAATAAGCCGGGGAATTTTTCTCTCTCTCGACCTGACTTTAACAAAGGAAAGTCACGTAGCTTATTAAAGTCACCAGTATTTCAAAACCACTTTCTTCACACGGTCAGAGAGAGAAATGGAATTTCTCAAATGTCATCAGTGATCCTAACGCTGTTTTTTTTATTAGGAAATTCGAATATTATGAGAGAGAGAGAGAGAGAGAGAGAGAGAGAGAGAGAGAGAGAGAGAGAGAGAGAGAGAGAGAGAGAGAGAGAGAGAGCCTTACCTTATCTTACTGCCTTATTCTATGTTTGGGTTCTCTCAGGTCCCTCAGTGTGAGGCACCTCGTATTTCCCCCCGAGAGAGAGAGAGAGAGAGAGAGAGAGAGAGAGAGAGAGAGAGAGAGAGAGAGAGAGAGAGAGAGAGAGGAGTGGCTGAAACATTTCCTGTGAACCTTCATGCAACTTACTTAAATTTATGCAGCTAGATGAAAATTAATACAAATAACTGTTAAGTAAAATTTTTTTTGTTTTTGTCTTTTATGTTAGATTTTTTTTTCACCTATCCTCTGAGTCATTTTTAGTATTGGTAACTTTAATCGTTATCTACTTACCATTAACAACTGCAGTGGACTTCATTTTTTCCATACTTATTTTAGCATCCTTAGCTCCATTTTAAGTATCGTGTATAGAAGCAGTCAATTATAAATGTTCTTTTCCAAATAAGCCGTCTCTTCTAATTTAGCGCGGCAGCCGTGAAAAAAAAACAATTTGCGATAATTGCGAATCATATCTGGGAAATCCCTGCATAAAACGTTTGCGCCAGCATCCGTTTCAAGTACTAGCAGAGATGGTGTAACCTATGTGACAGAATTCTTAACCACTATGCAATTATAACACTAATTTCATCCAATACTTAGGAAGCAATTAGAGCAGATACGAAGATTTTATTTTCCAGCATTATAATTATTTGAATTGTTTAAGATTTATTAAAAACTATTCTCGTTTGAGTTTTTAGCAATTAAAGGAATTACAGAACTCGATAACCGTTTGCCAAATCCAAAAAAAGTGGATAGTATGTAAAACGTTAAAGTTTATTCAGTTTGAATGGTTATTAAGGGACACGTTGATTAATAGATTGATCATAGGCCTTTTCCAAAGCAAGAAATTATGATTTATAGTTCGCGGAACAAGTCATTCATGACCTGGAAAGGGAACATTGAATACAAAAGATATATTTTATCTTACTTTATCTTCCTATATACATATATATTATCTATCTATTACAGTTGCTTGTTTCCATTGATTATAGACCTGTTCACATATGCACTATCATATTATTAATATTATATTCAGCATTTGGTTCAATACTTGAAATAGACGTGCGTGGAGCTGTATGTAGGATGGTTCGAACAGACAGTTGATGAGTCTTCAACGTACCGGCATAAAGCAACTAATATTGTAGAAGTTTTCAGTACGGTGGGTTCATCCACAATGCTACATTTTAATTGTTCATTTAGCAGAAATAGGCTTCCTGGTGAAAATTTTTCATTTACGTACTGCAGTAATGGTCTAAGAGATGATCCTCTTCAATTCCAAGTTTTCTTCGGAAAAGTTTTGACATTTTATCTTAGTAGATAGTAAGTTGGCCAGGGCCCCACCCAACCGTTGAGATACTACCGCGAGAGAGTTATTGGCTCCTTTGACTGGCCAGACAGTATTACATTGAATCCCTCTCTCTGGTTACGACTGAGTTTTCCTTTTCCCACACATATACCGCAGGTCTGGTCTATTCTTTCTACATTCTCGTCTATCCTCATACACCTAACAACACTGAGATTACCAAACAATTCTTCTTTGTGGAAGGGGTTAAGTACTGCACCGTAGTTGTTCAGTGGCTACTTTTCTCTTGGTAATGGTAGAAGAGACTTGACCTATGGCAAATAGCTTCTCTCGGAGAAGGACACAACAAAATCAAACCTTTGCTATCTAGTCTTAGGAAGTGTCATAACCTCTGTACCATGGTCTTCCACTGTCTTGGAGTAGAGTCACTTGAGGGTACACTCAGGCACACTATCCTATCTTATTTCTCTTCCTCTTGTTATTTTGAAGTTTTTATGGTTTATATATGAAAGATTATTTTAATGTTGTTATTATTAAACTACTCTTGTAGTTTATTTCCTTATTTCCTTTCTTCACTGAGCTATTTTCCCTGTAGGAGCCCTTGGGCTTATAGCATCCTGCTTTTCCAACTAGGGATGTAGCTTGGCAAATAATAATAATAATAATAATAATAATAATAATAATAATAATAATAATAATGATATGTAAAAAAAAAAAAATATGCTGAAAACGATGGTTGATGTCATGCAAGTGTTTTATCAGATTTTTGCAATGTTTCCAATTTTCTATACATTTTATACGATTTCTGTTTTCTATTTTCCGTTCTCTCTATAATCATTAAGTTAGTACTTGATTTATATTTTAAACGGAAACATGTGGGAAATTCAAATATTTCGTTAAAAAGTTTATATGGAGAACATATTATTAGCTATATGCATTTTCTAAGTGCCAGATGACCACTAATAATATAGATATTGGTAATTTTAAACACTTACAAGTGCTTCATATAGCGTTACTTTTAATTATTGGGTCAAAAACATAAAATTTCACTTTAGATAGCTAACAAAACTTTCGTGGTCCTCATTCATCAGATTCTGAATCATCAGAATCAGAGAAGTCAGTATGAAGGACGGTGAATTCATTCCCAAAATCATTAATATACCTCTCTTCAATATGCTTGCTACGGTCTGTGAGCAGTTGATCATTCATGAACCACACTAATATAGATACACCCCATCTTCCTCCTTCCATCCTTGCTCAGTTAGTAACGGGGTACCATCTAATGATCCATTTCAGATACACAATGTAGTTTGTCCTCTTTGTATTTTGCCTAAGACAGGGGGCTAACATTATGGCTTCTAGCCCACTAATGGTGTAGGATAGCAGCTAATTTTTTCTGTGGCCTATACTTCTCAAAAGAAAAAAAAAAAAAAACTTTTTTTTGTATTCATCGATGTGGCTTATAGCATTCCATGAAGAACATAAACAAAGTGTCCTATGCTTTTCTTGCTGCCAAGTTCCGGTGTTATTCCTTCCCCCAACATGGAAACACCTTTGAGAAAATCACAATTTTCCCTTGTAATTTGTTTTGGTCTTACTTTGCCCTTTCTGGATTCATAATCATACCGTGTTAGAGCATGTAGGCCATGTAGGTTTTTGCATAATAGACTATATGAAAGGTTTGCAGTGTTATTAATATTTTTGTATCGCCTCATGTTATATGTTGACTGGCTAGTGTCCATCCATATCATCAGATCTACTTGTGAAATGAAGAAAAACATAAGAATCATGATATCAGTATTGCTTGTCCTCCCAACAACATTACTACCACATCTGATAGGGTATAGATCGGTATCGATTCTTGTATTTGCTTCTATGTGGCCACAGCAATATATGGGGGCTTTTGCATTATGCACCGTAACTCTAACCTTTTTCTTAGCTCTGTGCTGCTTTTTGCATGGGTTGCTATTGCGCTTTTACCTTGTTTCACTTCAGCATATCTGTCATATTCCAATTCATGAATCAGAATTTTATTATGGCTGTTTTTTAGGCCTTATATTTAAGGCTGTTTTTAAA
>NC_090725.1:193428138-193430638 GCF_036898095.1 Palaemon carinicauda
TGCAGACTTAGTCTGTTAGAAGTCAGGCTTCAGTGATCCGGTTTTAAATATCCCATATTTGCAGGTAATGGTTGATGCCAAGCATTAGAGTCGTCGGTGGGAGGGGTAATTACCCCTGCTGACCATTGTAGTTCTCGCCTACCTGAAGAGAGACAGTCCCTCTCTAATAGAGGACTTGTCCCTGCGAAAACCTCTTCTCATGTTGAGGCACATGGGATAGGAGGACCTACATCCTCTGATAAGAGATTGATAACTCTGCTTGCTACTTGTTTGCAAACCAACCCCTCTGATGACCACCTGGAAATTGAAAAGGACCATTCTACTGATGTTAAAAAACCGAGTAATTTGGGCAACACAAGGAAACTGCAAGTCCTTCATATTACTCTAATTCCAATAGATACTAATTATGATGAGCTATATAGAGAATTTAAGAGTTATGGAATGATATTGGTGATGAGAATGAAACTTCAAGGTGTTAGATGTGATTCATGGGTATCCTATAATAGTCATGAGGAAGCATTTAATGCCATAAGTAACATTATGTATGTTAAAATGGATAATTTGAATATTAAGGGTGCTTTGTGGGATAAAGTAGCAACCAACTTGGACGTATGCAAACCTGCTGACTGGTGTGAAAAAGATATTGTTGTAGTCAAACCTTCCCAAATAAAGGCAAAATCATCAATGTGGCTTGTTGTGGAGCCTAAAAGGAGTACAAGGAATTATTTGAAAATTTGTAAATTTATTCAGAAAAAAAGTAGGAACCATTGCTCCAAGTGATGTATCTCGCTTTGAAAAAAACAATTTCCTTATCCATGACAAATCATGCTCAAAGTCTGTCATATTATTTAACCTAAATACAAGTAGTGATGATATTAAATTAAACGCCAAACTCCACCTAAATTTTAATTAAGGAAAGGGAGTAGTTTTCAGTAAAGACCTGTATGAATTTACAGAAGAGGAGATACTGGTGATGTGCCCATTAACAGTATGGAAAGTACATAAAGTTCCTAGAACATCGATGATTGTCCTTACTTTCCCGGATGCTGATGTACCTTTACATATTATTATTGAGAATGAAAGGATTAATGTTCGACCTTTTAAACAGGAACCACTGCAACGTTCCAAATGTTCTAAATTTGGGTACCCTTCTAAAGTTTGTAAAAACGGAGAAATTAGTTGCAGTTTCTCCAAACCTTGCCGGGGAGATTGTATACTCAAATCATAAATCCACCAATAGAAGCTGCCAGTTGGATTAAACTGCCTTCACAAATCTAGTGTTTAGCACATAAGTATAGGACATGACAAAAGACTACTGAATAAACCTAACAGCTATGGAAAGTCATTAAAATCAGGAGGAAATTAACCACAGAAGACATCAAACCCACCTAGTACTGCCTGTAGTTCTAGGAAAAGAAATACACCTTCTAATAATGAAGTACTGCATGCTGTAGTAAGCATATTGCTTTCTGAGGCTTTACCACGTTCTATTAACTCTGAAGCATTGCTCATCTTTATACAACCTTCGTCCCCCATTACCATAAGTAGTCCTTATTTCTCTGAGGCCATGTCCTTGCCTGATTTTATAGAGGTTCCACTCAAAACCAAGTTACTAGGTGCAGCTGTAGTGGGGAAGGTTAAAAAGCCTGGTAGCTCGCCACCTATTAATCGAAAGAAAGAAAGACTTCCATCCCTCTACCCTCGTCCATAAGACTCAACAAAATTATGACATCAAATAAAGTTGATGCTTTGTCTGTCGATTTTTTCTGATCAAACGGGAGATAACTTGAATAAATCAGAACTTTAAGTTGAGGTCCACCATCCACCTCAACAAATAGATCAAAAGGACACAGAAAAGGACAAACATAAAACCCAATACATTCTATAAAGAAACCTCTGGGAAATAGTGTTAGATCAAAAATTCCTAATAGGAAGACGTCATCACAAGGGTCATCCAGAAAATAAACTAGTTTTTTTCCTCCATTTTGCAATGGAATTGTCAGGGTTTAAGGTCCAAATGTGAAGAACTTAAGCTCCTTATTCATCAGCACTCCCCATAATTATATGTCTACAAGAGAGCAAATTTTATGATAATACTCATTGTCTATTTCAATATATTAGCTATAGGACACCATAAGATCAATGAGTAGGGAGCCATGGTGGAAGTCTTATATATGATCATAGAGATGTTCCCCAAATATCTTTGTCTATTCATACACCTTTGCAGGCAGTGGTTGTACAAGTTGCTAAAGGAAGGAAATACACCATTGGTTCTCTTTACTTGCCTCCAATTGACAACATCTCATAATGCTTCATTAGAGGTGATTCAACAACTCCCTCAAACTTTTCTCTTACTGAGAGATTGTAAGGATAGACATCTTTTATGGGGCAATGTTTTAGCGAACACAAGGAGAAATATTTCATCAATTGTGCAAAATGAAGATGTGGGACTCCTTAATACAGGAGAGCCCAAATACTTTCATGTTCAGACAGGTACCCT
>NC_090725.1:193435638-193438138 GCF_036898095.1 Palaemon carinicauda
ATTCCAGTTGCATCCTCTATACAGTTTAGAAAACCCTGAAAGAAAGATATATGATGCAATGATTTCCAAGCCTCACTATTGAAGTTGTGCCATTCATAACAAAGATCAAGAAGGCATTTGTAGATCATGTACATCACTAGATAAATAAAATTTATAGGGCTGCCAACCGAACCTCCTACTTCAGTGGAGTCCAACAACTATTAGTCAATCGAACTGTAATTTTGTTATATGCAGTGTGAAATTATTCTAAAAATTGTATCTATTTTGATAAATTAAGGTCTTCAACCAGAAGACAATCTGATAATATCACGAATGCCAAACGTTTACCACTTTTTTCATTTTCAGAAAATTGTCTTCCTTTCACAGGTGAAGCTTTAAAAGGGTGATACTCTGATAATAGTTGGTAGTTCGGTGCTTATCTAAACATTATTTGATATTTCATAATTATTCGGGGAAAAAACTTAAAAGCAGCATAAAAGGACTTTTCTTAAATTTTTATTTTTCACTTTCTTTAATTAATTTTTCTTTTTCATATTGTAAGACAAAATTCTCAAACTAATTCATATATAGAATATGAGAAAAAACACACATTCTGAACAACATATTTCGGACAGTGATGCAATTTATATTAGCGTAATTGTACCAAGAATTAGTTTTATGAGAAAGCTGAGGATATACAAAATTGATTAAAGCCTCGCATAGGAAAAAGGATATATCAGGGTTATCTACACTAGTTTAGTAAATAGAAGGATTAAGAGGTAGGAGGTGAGTTACGAAAATGGTTAGGTAGACGCTATGAAATATCTCACTAGGGAGGGAGAGCAACACTAAATGCAAGGTCGATTGAACATAATAGTAAAAAGTGTTCGTGGCTTGATATATATATATATATATATATATATATATATATATATATATATATATATATATATATATATATATATATTATATGTATGTGTATGTGTGTAAAGAAAGAGAAAGACATGCTTTTGTATGAGTTCTCAAAGAGTAATTCATATTAATAATTTATCATACTTATTCCTCAATTTTATAGTGACTCTTAACATAGTTCGATACGCATAATCTCCAAAGTCAAGAGTATGGATACGACGTTATTGTTGAGGAGATAGATTCAATTGGTGATTAACCACATGGAATCGCCATTGCTTCATTCCAGCAATAATGCAATAATCAAGCATTAAATTACAATTACCTATCAAATCATCTTCGAATTCCCAATTCGCATTTCATGTGATGTAAAAGACTCCAACAATATAATTGTGTATACATGAGTGCAAGTAATCTCTTAGTTCCAACAGTCCTATATGATCAGTTAGTTATTCGGTTCACGTCAATAATAACGATATTTGGACCTCTTAGCTTTAGTGAGAGAGAGAGAGAGAGAGAGAGAGAGAGAGAGAGAGAGAGAGAGACACACATAATCTAAAAACCCATGCCTGCGATCAGTACCGTAAATTATTATGAGACACCAAGAATAGGTTTAATCTCATCGAAAAGGACAAAATTTGTTTTTTCATGGTTTATTTTGCCGCAGGGCCATAGCATGTATTGTATCTTGGATAGAAATTATGATGGCTAATCCTCATTATTTTGTTACTGGATTAAAGAGCCGATGTAGAAATTCCATAAAAATTCGAATACATTCAAGGTCATTAAATTGATTAAAATGCAACCTTAAATCATCTTTATTTTTACGCCCTTGAGGCACTACTCGTTTTAATAAGCATCAATCCACATTATTGCTGTTTTGCATTGCTGGAAGGAGAATATTTTCATTTAGGAATCGTTATGAACATGATCGATATATTCTGGAAATTACAGTAAATAACATATATATATATATATATATATATATATATATATATATATATATATATATATATATATATTCTATAAATATTATCACTATTGTGGTTTTTGTTGTAGTTAATGAACTTCCAAACATAACTGGGAGTTAATAATGCTGGGAGGCCAAGGGACATGGAACTAAGAAATTATATTCAACGGGGAAGCAATATTCACAGAAGGAAGAATCTAGTAATGAAAACATTTCCCAGGACAGACAGGTCTCCAGAAAACTTGAAACACTTTCTCAATATCCAAACTTTCCGGTCAGCCCAGTAACCGACCACTATTTTTTCAGAAAGATAATGAACACTGGAAGTAGATGAAGAAACACTGTAAAAGAAGAGACCTATTGACATTCTCACCTAGAATTGTCGTAAGTTTCAACCTCATCTCAAACAATTTGCAGTACGTGAAAAATTTAGACAAACATTCTCTCTCTCTCTCTCTCTCTCTCTCTCTCTCTCTCTCTCTCTCTCTCTCTCTCTCTCTCTCTCTCTCTCTCTCTCTCTCTCTCTCAAAACCACTGCATAGGAATCATTGCCTGTAATCTTGTGAATGCATTATCTATACAAATTTGGTGAACAGTGGCATGCTTACCACGAAGAAAACCAGGGCTCGGTGGAAAATGAAA
>NC_090725.1:193448138-193450638 GCF_036898095.1 Palaemon carinicauda
TTGTGATGGCACCATAATAAATGGAATCAATTATACAACCTTTGAATCCATGATGTAATAATCAGCCGACGATTTTGATACTTCATTGCATGTTTAATATATGTGGAACCACCTTTTTCTGTGACAATAATTTTGAACTATTTGCTGATATCTAATACTTTATAAAAGAACATTTACTACTGCCAGTTTATTCCGAACTCTCTCTCTCTCTCTCTCTCTCTCTCTCTCTCTCTCTCTCTCTCTCTCTCTCTCTCTCTCTCTCTCTCTCTCTCTCTCTAAAACTGTTTCTTTTCACTGTTTTCAATAAATAACGAATGGAAGAACAGTTTTCTGTCATGCTTTTCACCAGTGAGGAATCACAGACAAAGGCTGCTTTTAGTGGCATACAGTTTGTCAAAAAAAAAAAAAAAAGTCCATCGGCAAGTGTACGTTCTTTGCTTTAACTCATCGGATTAATATGCAATGGTCATGCTGACGTGTGCTGTAACCTACAATGCTTTTGAAATACTGTATATATATATATATATATATATATATATATATATATATATATATATATATATATATATATATATATATAATTGATGTAGCTTACTTTTACCTTCCCTGATGAACAAGCAGGATTTAGAAAAGGTAGAAGTTGTACTGACCAAATTTTCATTTCAAGACATGACATAGAAATTCACTTTTAATGACTTTTGTGGACTATGAAGAATCCTCTGATGGTGTACATCGGCTAGTGTTTGTGGAGAGTACTGCAATATTATGGAGTTCCTGTCAAATATATCATTTTGATAAAGTCTATTCATGAGCAAAGCAAATGCAAAGTTAATGTCAGTGGAGTCTTATCAAATGAATTTCCAGTGAACAGCGGAATACTCTAAGGGAATGTGTTGTCACCTATGGTGTTTATCCTCCTCATGGATTTTATAATGCATAGAACAGTTGCGGATGGTGAAGAAAGATTTGACTGGATTGATAACAGGAAATTAGCTGACCTACAGTATGCTGATGACACTGTCCTTATTAGCAGATCACCACATGACTTGCAATGATTGCTTACCAGAATGCAGGGAATATCACATTGAGGTTGGGCTCAAGATAAATAGAAGAAAGAAAGAGATTAGAACAGAATATGGAATGAAAGTCGAAATATCAGTGGAAAGAGAAAGCATTAATGAGGTGGGATCATTCAAATCTTTAGGAACTATGTTTTCTAAGCCAGCTTCTTTGGAATTTTAGTTCAATGAAAGATTGAAAAAAGCAAACTAGACAATGGCTAGGATAAGTAAAAGTTTGAAATCAAATCGCCTGAAATTACATATAAAATTCAGGCTACATATCAGTTTAGTGAGATCATTGTTACTATACAGACATGAGTCGTTGTATAAGAATGAAACGATATGTAACAAATTCTGTTGATTTGAGAATAAATCCCACAGAAGAATATTGGGAGTCAAATGGCAGGATATGATAAGAAAGGACGCAATAAGTGAGATTACTCGAATGCGATATGTGAATGAGATCATAGTGAAGGGTAGATGGAGATGGTTTGCTCTGTGTACTCCCCAAGAGAGATAAGTTCACCAAACTTTCAACTGGGTTCCATAAGGTACTTGAAGGGTTGTAAGACCTAGGCCTACATGGCTGAGGACTATGAAGCTCAAAGTAGCAGATGATGAATGGAGAAGTATTGAATTAAAGCTCAAGATGGAGACGACGGCAAAATCTATCCAAGGCCCTTTGCGTCAATAGGCGTAGGAGGAGATGATGTTAGCACACACACACGCACGCACGCACGCACGCACGCACGCACGCACGCACGCACGCACGCACATAAGTAAAAATACATACGCACACACACACACACACATATATATATATATATATATATATATATATAGATAAATATATATATTTATATATATATTTATCTATCTATATATATATATATATATATATATATATATATATATATATATGTGTGTGTGTGTGTGTGTGTGTGTATATATACATGCATATATATGCTGATGTCAAATAATACACACATATATATATATATATATATATATATATATATATGTGTATATATATACATATATATATATATATATATATATATATATATATATATATATATATATACATACATGGTGTCCCCCCACAAAGTAGTCAATCTTAAAAATGCTACTACTCGTGTATTTTGTATTCAAGCAGGTGTTTAATAACATAGATACAATCCGAAGGAGTTAAGATAAATTCAGGAAAATGAAATGTGGTAAAAAGGATTATTTAAGGTCATTTAGAATGATTTAATGTTCTCTCTCATTCCAGCGTGTTCGCAAATGTTGAAACTGGTTTCCAGTGTTTTCCAAACAAAGCTGATAACGTACAACAATGGAATCGACGACATATCCAAATATTTCAATTGGAATTGCGACACATTGTCTTCGGATTCCATTTATCAAATCATCGGTTACCGTTGGTTTTGCAGTGTAAA